>NW_022630995.1:116672288-116729597 GCF_010015895.1 Lontra canadensis
GGGGTGGGAGGTTGGGGGAACAAGGTGGTGGGTATTAGGGAGGGCACGTATTGCATGGAGCACTGGGTGTGGTGCAAAAACAAGGAATACTGTTAAGCTGAAAAGAAATTAAAAAAAAAAAAGAAAGTGGTTCAGTTTCATTCTTTTGCATGTTATTGTCCAGTTTTCCCAGCACCATTTGTGAAGAGACTTTTTTCCCATTGGATATTCTTTCCTGCTTTGTCAGAGATTAGTTGACCATATAGTTGTGGGTTTATTTCTGGGTTTTCTATTCTGTTCCTTTGCTCTATTTTATTTGTTTCTATTTTTGTGCCGGTAGCATACTGTTCTGATTAATACAGCTTTATAATATAATTTGAAGTCCAGAATTGTGATGCTTCCAGCTTTGCTTTTCTTTCTCAAGATTGCTTGGGTTATTCAGGATCTTTTTTGGTTTCACACACATTTCAGGATTGTTTGTTCTAATTCTGTGAAAAATGCTATTGGTATTTTGATAAGGATTGCATGTAAGGTATAGCTTGCTTTGGGTAGAATGGACATTTTATTTATTTATTATTTATTTATTTGTTTATTTGACAGACAGAGATGACAAGTAGGCAGAGAGGCAGGCAGAGGGAGAGGGAGAAGCGGCTCCCCGCTGAGTGGAGATCCCTACAAGGGGCTCCATCCCGGGACCCCAGGATCAAAACCCGAGCCGAAGGCAGAGGCTTTAACCCACTGAGCCACCCAGGTGCCCCAGTATGGACATTTTAACAATATTTATTCTTCCAATCCATTAGCATGAATTGTCTTTCCATTTCTTTGTGTCACCTTCAATTCTTTCATCAGTGTTTTAGAGTTTTCAGAGTGAAGTCTTTGACCTCTTTGGTTTGGCTTATTCCTAGGTATCTTATGGTTCTTGGTGCAATTATAAATGGGATTTTTTTCTTAATTTCTCTTTCTGCTGCTTCTTTATTAGTGTATAGAAATGCAATAAATTTCTGTACATTGATTTTGTGTTGAGGGAGTTTACGGAGTCCATGTGTCAGTTGTAGCAGATTTTTGGTGGAATCTTTTGGATTTTCTGTATATGGTACCATGTTACTGGCAAATAATGAAAATTTAACTTTTTCCTTACTGATTTGGATATCTTTTATTTCTTTTGTTGTCAGATTGCTACGGTTAGGACTTCCAATACTATGTTGAATAAAAGCGGTGAGAATGGACATCTATGTCTTGTTCCTGAATTTAGGGGGAAAGCTCTCAGGTTTTCCTCATTAAGGACAATGTTAGCTGTGGGTTTTTCATATATGGCCTTTATTATATTGAGGTATGTTCCTTCTAAACCTCCTTTGTTGAAGGTTTTTACAGTGAACAGATGTCAAAATTTTGTTAAATGCTTTTTCTCTATTGAAATGATCATATGATTTTTATCTTTCATTTTGTTACTATGGTGTATTATGTTGATTGATTTGTGAATATTAATGCCCTTGCAGCCCAGGAGTATATCCCACTTGATCATGGTGAATGATTTTTTTCTTTTTTCTTTTTTTTTTGGCTGTATCTTGAACACAGTTTGCCAGTATTTTGTTGAGGATTTTTGCATCTCTGTTCATTAGGAATATTGGCCTATAGTTCTCTTTTTTAGTGGTGTCTTTACTTGGTTTTGGTATTAGGCTAACGCTGGCTTCATAGAACGAATTTGGATACTTTCCTTCTTCTATTTTTTGGAATAGTTTGAGAAGAATAGGTATTAATTCTTCCTTAAATGTTTGGTAGATTTCACCTGTGAAGCCATCTGGTCCTGGACTTCTGTTTGTTGGGAGTTTTTAGATTACTAATTTAATTTTGTTACTAGTAATTGGTCTGTTCAAATTCTCTATTTCTTTCTGATTCACTTTTGGAATATTGTATGTTCTTGGAATTTATTCTTTTTTCCAGGCTGACCAGTTTATTGGCATGTAATTTTTCTCAGCATTCTCTTATAATCCTTTGTATTTCTATCCTATTGGTTGTTACTTCTCCTTCATTTTTTATTTTATTTGGGTATTCTCTCTTTCTCCTTGATGAGTCTGCCTAAAGGTTTATCAGTTTTATTTATCTTCTGAAAGAATCAGCTGTCACTTTCATTGAGCTTTTTAAATATTTTTTAGTCTCCATTTCCTTTATTTTAAGTATCTTTTGATACATAAGTTCTCCCAGCTCTTTTGCTCCTTCCCATGTACCCCTGGTAACCCTAGCCCTGAAATTTATTTGTTGAAAAAACTGGTCCAGTAGGTTCACAACCTGGATTTTGCTAATTGAATCTCTGTGGTGTCTTATTAGTCCTCCGCCTCTATATTTCCTGTAAATTGAGAGTTAAAGCCTTGATCGGTTTCTGTTGTTTAAGGAACCCAAGTGTGTGGTATTTTTGTTACCACAGCCCTAGAAAACCGATACACTCGGTATATGAGTGCTCTATAGAAAATGCTAGGGGCATTACTGCTTTCAGCCTCAAGTGAAGTATTTGAGACCAAAATGACTTAAAAATTAGGAGTGGGTATAAGTAGTTCCAGGGTTTTTCAGTGTCTTGATGATGTCGTCAAGGACCCAGCCTCCTTTCTGCTTTCTTTAACTGTCTGCACTGTGATAGCAATGAGTCTCTTCATGGTTATAAAATGGCAGCATTTGCTCCAAGTGAAATATCCTTATATGACAAAGTGCAGAAGTGGAAAAGGATAGCGTGGCGTTCTACTTAGGGCTGTCTCAACAAAGTCTCCCTTTGTTTCATTGGTCAGAACCAGGTCACGTCACCATTCTTAGCTGCAAGGAAGACTGGGGGAGTGAGAACAGTTTATTCTCTACAGCACCCATTTCCAGGAAATAACATAGCTCATACACACTGGTAAGTAGGAGAATAATGTCAGTACAATGTGGAAGTTGTGATGGTATAGCAAAGGAATAGTATATAGCAATTTAATAGGAGAAAATTAATTATCTTCAACAAGAAAGGTAAAAGTCTTTAGTCGTAGAGACAGGAACACTTTTAACAAGAAAATTGAAAATAAGTGCCTGCACTGAGCAATCCCCCCCCACCCCCAGAGAGGCATCTCCTATCTTCCAGCTGTAAATGGCTCTAAGCTTGTGATGGTTTCCACTGCTACATTCATTTTATCAGCAGTCTCACTGGCTCAGAATTCCACAATGTTTCCCATGTTATTTTTTCTTTTTTAAAGTAATTTTTTAATTGCAGTATAACATATATAGAGAAAAATGCACGAACCATAAGTGATTAGTACATGTTGTTTTAATACATTTTTATTATATCTTGAGTAGCTCCAGTTATACTGAGCACCCTTGTTACTTTTAGGGTCTAATCTTGCAGAAAACAAGGATTTCCAGTAATGATGTCCTAGCAGAAAAAGCTGAACCTGACATTTTCATCCTCTGCCACAGAAACAGGGCTCTGACAGCTGGAAGAAAGGGGAGGCACTGATTTTGGGGTAGGAGATAGCAATATCTGTCCCATAGCACATATGAACCTAATTAACTTTGCTGCTACAGGTTTAATGTTTAACACGATGAGAACAATTCAGAAAAAGTATAAATTACTCAACTGAAATGTGAGGCAATAAAAATTAATTGAGATTAATTTAATTAATTGAGATTGTCTCTCAAGTGCAATTTGTATTGTGACTAATAGGTTTGTGTAAGAAGCTTGTGGAGGCTTTGTGTTTACTCCCTGACATCATGTGGGTGTGAGAAAGTAATGAGTGGCTAGTCAACCAGGTTAGCAAAGCACTTTTGCCTATAGATGCAGATCTTTGAGCAGCCCCAGACTATAGAAGCTGTTTGGAAATGTGGACATGGGTATCTACTGGCCAATGATAACACATTCTAGGGCAATTTTTAGAGTGTGGGATAACTGTAATACCCAGGCAGGCTACAAACTTCCAGAAGTACTTTTCTTTGCAGAAAACAACATATTGATGAACTAGGCCAGACTGGGAAACATGAATCACACAATCGCCTCCATCTGACCTGCTCTTATGCACTAGTGTCCACACTGTGGGGCCAAAGAAGAATGATTGTTAAGTTCTTCACAGGCACTTCTCCACATAACAGCGGACTGGGAGGAGGAGAGAAAGATCGTCAATCAGCTTTCAAATAGCAAAATACCTTTCACATCTTCCTAACAAGGAGTCACCTAGATTTTTCTTAAATATCACCAATGACAGCTAATGAACTCTGTATAGAATCTACAGTATGTAGTTAAGAGAATGGATTCTGGAGTCAGACTGCCTGGGTTCAAATCTATTATTCTACTCAACCAAATATCTGAACTTGACCAAATTATTCAGTTTCTTCCTTAGTAAAAGGGATGCAAGAGTAATATGCAGCATAAGGTTATTGAGATGAAGATATCTATCTATATCTACATCTATCTATCTACTATCGTCTATCTATCACCACACAGGTGTTAGGCTTCTATTGTTATTACTATTACCGCAATTATTATTATTATTAAGAGCTGGATTCTTACCTTCCTAGTCTCTCTCTTGTCCTAGGATATGTGTGTTCTTTAGCTCTGTTAATCGGACCCACCCTTGCCAGAATTTTATTCAAAAAAAAAAAGACCAGTGAAGCAAGAAAAAGGACTCCATTCTGAGAAGGCACTGGCAACTTTATCCCATCTACAGACACACTAACAGCAGTGGTTCTAGCAAGAGTTCCCAGTGCTTGGGATTAAACTCTTGGGTCCCGTTGTGCTGGCAGGGGTGTCTCCAGTGGACTGCGTCTTAATGTGATTTGGGGTTGTGTTTCTGACTACAAGCCTCCAAATCTAGTTCTCAAGTCTTTCTGAAAATGTAGTGAGTTAGCTAAAATCCCTTAATAAATTAATTATTTCTGCTTAAACTAGCCACAGTTGGTTTCTGTTGTTTGCAGTTGAGGACTTTGAGTAATAAAATTAAAATGAAGAAGAGCAAATTTAGGAGATGGAGAGACACCAGGTGTTTGTGACATCGTATGGATTCTTAGATCCAGCTATAATTGGAAGCCAAAACTCCCCTTGATTTTTCAGTTGTAGGAACCAATGAATTCTCCTTTTCTTTAAGCCAATTTGGGCTGAGTTTTTGAAATTCCACCTGTTACAATATTGTATTGTTCTTCTCTATTTTTATGTCCTTTATCTTCTTATGCATTTGTGATAAAATTTAAAATAAATAATACTTTTATTTATTAAAATAAATAATAGTTAAAAAAAAAAAAACCCAACCTACATAATCCTCATGGAGGCTGTTCATTACTGTGATCCCAAGTTCTATGAACAGGGCCAGGCCATGTTTTCCCTTTAATATCAGTTGAAGTCAGGAAAGAATTTGACACTGTGACTTTCATTTTTCTTCCCTATAATTCCTCTATAAATTCTTCGTTTTAGCTTTTATTTTCTTTGTAAAATTAACTCATAAGAAGTAAAATAAAATGCATGATTTTTCTATCTGATTTCTAGGTTCTGTTAACTTAAAAACACACTTGACACTTATTATTGATGTTTAAACATTAAGAACTCACACAGCTGCACACACATTTATAACAATCCGCCTATACTGCATTGTAAAAACAGAAAGTACGCATCCATTCAAATTGATGGTCTCCTCCCAGTGAAAGTGTTTCTAGACTACAGAGTATAATTTGCTGAAATGTTTGACATCAGGGTTCTTTTTTTGTCATTATAATTTTTGGCACATGCATTTTACAGAAATGTTGGTCAAGGGATGCTGCTCCCCTCTTCCCAAAGTTATTGCTTCTCAAATGTTTGTGAAACACGGACATATACCTTTAAAAAGCTTTTATGGAACAGGATCATGTGGGTCAATGAGTTTACTCACTGGCATGTGATTTGGATTTTCATCAAACCAGTCAATCAAGATGAAACCAAAATGAAAATGTCAACTTATTTGAGTGGATACAACTGTGTTATTTAGAAAAATTTAAGAGCATGTGGACATAACATACTGACACAAACATAATATTAGACTTCTTTTTATTCTTTAGGTTTAAAAATGTAGTTGATTCTTATGATTACAAAAAAGTAAATATATGAACTTTGTTAAACTTCAGGCTAACAACTTCAGGAAAATTCAAAAGGAAAAAAGTATTCATAATATCACCAACAGATATAACTAATATTTCGGAATAGTGTATTTAAATCTTCTAACTGGGCATAGATTATTTTTAATATATTTTTTTATTTTTTTGAGATAATTACCTCTATATAATTTGGCACAATGCTTTTTTATTAACCTCATTACAAAATAACTTAAAAACATTGATTTTGCTGGTGAGTGCTGTGAAACCTGGCGATTCACAGACCTGTACCCCTGGGGATAAAAATATATGTTTATAAAAAATAAAAATCAAAAAAAAAAACAAAAAAAAACATTGATTTTGCATCATCTGAAATTTTTTTTTATTATGTTATGTTAGTCACCATACAGCACATCATTAGTTTTTGATGTAGTGTTATCATCTGCAATTTTGATAAAATTATTGCATTGCCAGACACTAACTTTGCTTTCAAATATGGGAAGGTACAAAATTATTGAACTATAATCCTAGTTTATAATCATTACAGATATAAAGTCTTAGTTTTTACAGTCTTATTCTGTATTTGGTATTGTCAGGTTTAAAAAATATAAATAATCTTATTTATTTTTCTCAATTACCTTGAACAGTATGTAAAAGAAGTAGCGTTAGCTTGACTGACATGGAGCTGGGTCCAGGGGAGTAAGATTGAATGTGTACCATAGGAAGTCAGGAAACCTGACCAAGCAAATGAATCAGCTCTGTGACTGTGATAAGCATTTCTTTGTGTGAATTTTGCTAGGCTTTGGTGCCTAGTTGTTTGATCAAATGCCAGTCTAGATGTTACTGTAAAGGTATTTTAAATGTAATTAACATTTATACTCAGTTGACTGTAAATAAGTCAAATTATCCTCTGCTTATATGTGGGTGGACCTTATCCAATCAGTTGGACCTCATCCAATCTGTGGAAGGTCTTAAGAGTTTTCCTGAAGAAGGAGAAATTCTGCCTCAAGACTGCAAAATGGTAATTTTGCCTGAGTTGTTTTTGTTTTTTTTTTTTTTTTAAGATTTTATTTATTTATTTGCCAGAGAGAGAGTGAGAGCACAAGCCAGGAGACAGAGGGATAGGGAGAAGCAGGCTCCCTGCCCACAATGCGGGACTCGATCCCAGGACCCCGGGATCACCACCCGAGTGCAAGGCAGCCGCTTAACTGACTGAGCCGCTCAGGTACCCCTTGCCTGAGTTTTAAGTCTTTTGACTCAAACCTGCTGCCCTATCCTATAGATTTTGGATTTGCCATTCCCTATAATCATATGAGCCAATGTCTTAAATCAATCTCTCTCTCTCTCTCTCTCTATATATATATATATATAAACACACACACACACACACACACACACACACACAAAGTAGTTGTTCTGTCTTGTTTTTTAGTGTATCAGACAAACTATAAAGTTGGCAACTTTAAACCAGTTATCCAATTTGGGAAATTTTTACTAGTTAACATAATTTAAAAATCAGGGGGCCGCCACCTTAGATAATCCCTTCCAATTCTAAAATTGTAAATTCTAGCATAAGATATTAGGGATTCACCAAGTTAGAAAGAAATCAAAACGATAAAAAAGAACATAAAATGTTATAAACACAAGAAATTCATTGTTGACTTTTTAACCATTTTGTATTCTATTTTATTTTATTTTATTTTATTTATTTGACAGAGAGAGACCACAAGTAGGCAGAGAGGCAGGCAGAGAGAGGGGGAAGCAGGATCTCCACTGAGCAGAGAGCCCGATGCTGGGCTCAATCCTAGGACCCCAAGATCATGACCGAAGGCAGAGACTTAACCCACTGAGCCACCCAGGCACCCCCCATTTTGTATTCTTAATGTCACCCTGTATTCTGTACATGATAGTGGCCAGTGACTGTGAGTTCCTAAAATGCAGTTTACTTATTCTACTGGTGAACATCGCAGCCTCAATTGTTGGTAGAAGTTAACATTTATTGGAAGTTGAGCCTCCCAATTTTTTCATGGCTAGATAAAAGAAATTATTTGAACCAGCTTCACTATTACCAATTTCTTATTTTAGTCTGAGGGAGCAAGATCACCAGAAAGCCAGGTCCTATGAAACGGAAAGAAGAGATGTGTCCTTTTCCTTTCAAGTAAGCTTAATGTCCTCATATATGGACAGCCCAAACAACTAAGAAAAGCTGGTTTTCCCTATATACCTCATATTAAAATTCAGCCTTTGCAGCTCACTAGGTAGTGAAAACCAATCGGTAGTCCTTTGACAGCTGACTCTTCAGTAGGCATAAAGGTGAAATTATAAGTACAGTGATTTACTTGTAATCCAATAACACGTGTGCTGAAAGAGCTGTGCAACCAGGATTCAAATGGGGCCTGCAGTGGCTGCATTTGTGTGGATCAGCCACTTGTCCAGCATAACTCTTATGGATTATCCCTGATGTTCGGGGAAAATTCATTAATTCATTTAGATTTAATAGTCTTCAGGAAAATCATTAAATCTCCCCCCGTAACATGTTAAAGAAAAGATTTATAAGCCTCAAATAGAGTTGAAGATATTTTCCAACTAAAATATATCTAATTTTAACTATGGTGTTATATTTTGGGGGGTCTTCCAAATATTTCCCTCTAATTGCATTTGTGCTGAATTCTTCAATTTTGTTGATTTGATTGAATTCCATATAAAAGGCATTATCATTATAGACTTAGATACATATTGAAAAAATATAGTTGATTTTCATTTAAAAGTTCCAAGTTTCATTTTCTCATTCATCAGAAATACCTCATCTTCCTACTCAGCTTCTGTTTTTGCATGTGCATAACATAAATAGGTTTTGATTTTCTATTTTCTTTTTAAAAAATACAGGCAATTGGCAGCACATGGATGGCGCAGTCGGTTGAGCAACCCATGCTTGGTTTCGGCTCAGGTCATGATCTCAGGGTCATGGGATCAAGCCCTGCACTGGGCTCCATGCTAAACAGTGAGTCTGCTTGAGGATTCTCTCCCTCTTTCTCCGCCCCTTCTTTCATGCAGTCTCCCTTTTCCTCTCTCTCTCACTAAAATAAATAAATCTTTTTAAAAATATATGGGCAATTGAATATGGGTTTTTAATTCTTTCTTGTCCCCATTTCCTTACTCACTCCAGGGTTTCCATCTCTATCGTTGTTCACAAGCGTTCAGACATATCTGGTGTCAGGGTATAAATGTATTCACTACTCAGCAATAGAAATGACTTTTCTTTCAACAGGAACAATAGAATCAATGGCTCTGGCTAAATGATGTCTTTGTCTGAATCTTCCTTTTTAACATTTATGTCAGTTACATATCCATGACCTCCAGCTAAGTTGCAGAGCACCTTTGAGCAAGAACACTTAAGTAAACACCGTTGGCTGGAGGTAATTAAGAGAGGTGATATCATAGTGAGTCATATGTCTAGTGGTCCAACTGCTGTGACGTTCATGATGTAAATTCCCAGAATGGTTCAATTTTATCAGCATTTGAGAGAGTAAAGAAATGTCTTAAGATGCACAGAAAATCTATCTTCAACCTGTTTTGTTTACGGCAAGGGGCATTCAAGAAACAGGCAAGACAAGCAAGTGGTGAAGCAGTCAGCTATAAATAGTAGAACCTGTGTTTATTTGAAAACAGTCTGTTCTGTAAAGAACTGTGGATATCTGGATTCTTCCAGCCTTAACCTAAAATTTGCAGGTGCAGATGAAAAAAGAAAAGGAAAGAAAAGAAAAAAAAAAAAACATACCCAAGAGAACAAAGCGCATCATTCTGGTGTTTAGGGTTCTGTGTTGGCTTTGTTCTAGTCACAAAATGGAAAATTTCTATTTTGCCTCCATTGTCTGCTTTTGCAGGGCAGCTCCACAGACTCCATTAATACCCATTCATTTATGGACCAGTGGAAGGTATAAACAAACCCTCCACCTCCAGGCTTACTGAGTACAACACACTCCCTTTATTTTTCCTATCAGGGATAAAGTTTGTTTGGGATAAGCATGATGACAGGATTTGAAAGCAGACATATGTGCACATGCATTTTCCCCTCATCAAGGTTGAGTGAGCTCACCAGAGAAGAGAGGAGGTGACTGGGTGCCACTGAGGTTGTAATCTCTAGTCCTAGATCCTCCCCGGGGGCTTCCATAGATGTCACAGCATTCAAAGGCACCTGCCTACTCAGCATTCTGGTCAGCAGTCTGCATTCATAGACCGGACAGTGTGTCCATTTCCATGCCAGGCCAGGAGCAACAGCACTTGTATTCCTGCCCTGTGGGAGAGCACAGCGGAGTACCTCAGACCCTATAGGCCTAGTGCAATGTGGTGTTTGCATCTGTTTTTGTAACCTTATGGAAGTCCTTGCATGTGGCGTGCTGCTCAAGAAGGAGAGTTCTCACCCAAACATGTTTTAAAGGTATTCGATTTCTTAATTGCGTATCTTGAAAAGCATTGAAGTGCATATAATTTAAGTCCTGTCTGGGTATTTCTTGGATCCCCATTCTTTCACATCTCATACTCTTTGACGGTCTAGATTCTCACTTGCCCACTCCAAGTTCCTCTCTTGCTAGGCATTTCCCTTCCTCTTGCCTCTTGGGTTCTGTAGTAGTCTCTGTTTTCCAAGTCTGCATTCCCCAAAAGTTTGGCAGAGATAGACTAACTCCAGAGGAAGTGGATGGAAATTGGCCTGATAAATTCAGAGTCAAGTGAGAAGCTGAATACTCCCTTTTGAATATTTGTTACCATACTTAGCTTATAATGCTAATACTTCCCATCACAAGTGCAGGTGTTTGGGCTGCCTTCCCTCTGTTGTTTGAGATATTCTATCCATTTTCCATTTCCCCACTATCCTAGCACCCACCCATTGCCAAAGTATTTGTTGGTTGTGGTGGTTGTTAAGATTACACCTTTTTAAGTTCTCCAATATCTCTGACCTCTCTCTATTTCACTTCACTGTTTTCTTGCTAATTTAGAATACCTCCTAGATTCAGGCCATGTATCCTCTCCCCATATCCTGAATTTCCTGAACCCTGCGGAAGGGAGAAATAGATAAGACAAGGACAGAGCAGAGGTTAGGAACAAAATAAGGGAAGATGCACCAGTTTGGGCAGGAAAAGTTCAGCATGCAAGGTGAGGCAGATGTAGATGCGAGGAGCAGGAGGTAAGGTAGAGGGTTTGCCTCTAGGAAAGAAGATCATTTAAAAACTTCATTACGGGCTCCTGGAACAGTTCAAAGAGAAGGGTTCTAAAAATGACTTGAAGAATGGAAGCACCACTGGAATAATCCTACGGCCTTTCAAGGGCATTACTTTGAAGGTGACAAAACCATCTCAAGTTTTACCTTATACCGTGTTTAGGAAAGAATCACTCTCATGACTTCATAGCCATGCCTCCTACATTCTGTGATATTGTCCTTAGCATCTCTGAGATAAAGGTTGGCCGTCATCACTGATCATGCTGATGTGGCCACCTTTCTTTCTTCCTTCCTTCCTTCCTTCCTTCCTTCCTTTCTTTCTTTCTTTCTTTCTTTCTTTCTCTTTTAAACTGAGATACTAGACAAGGGAGTAAGGCACTAATATACTTCCAAAATGTGCATCGTTTAGTAACTATCTGGGAAGCCTAAATGCTCTGTCATTTTGCTTTCTCATGGAGGCCACTGAGAGCTGTTTGTTGCCCTAATGCAAAAACTATGGGAAACTTCCAGCAAGAGTAAAGAGATTAGAAAGAATGAGCACTGGGTGTTAGATACAACGATGAATCCCTGAACTCTACCTCTGAAACTAATAATACACTATATGTTAATTAAATAATTTTTTTTAAAAGAAAAAAAAAAGAATAAAGAGGTTAAAATAGGCAACAAAGGGGCTTTCAAAGAAGGTTCTCAGGAATCTGAATAAATAACCCTTCATCTCTTCAGCCCTGCCTCTCTGTTTTCCTGATACAATAAGTCTATTTCTTACCCTTTACTTTCACATCTGGTGCTAATGTTTTTCAGCTTCCTTTTAACCATCCCTACCCATCCATTGTTTAAGGATCAGATCAAGTCCAAACTCTCCCAAAACTCTCTTTGCCCTCCAGATCACATTAATATTTATATTCTCCAATTTCCTAATGAAAAATTTTGGTTCTTGCATCATTTGGAACTCACTAGTCCTGTAATGCTGTCATAGATGTTAGTTTTGTTTCTGTACCACACCACAAAGCTTTCTGAAAACTAGAATTATTATACATCTTTTGTATTTTCTACCCATCTAAATATACACAAAGCATAATGAATCTTTGGTAAGTGCTAAGTACAGTTAATCAACAAGTAAATACCCAAAAGTTCAGGATAAAAGACTGTTCTCTGGCAGTAAAGTGTTAATAAAACTCAAAGTCTTGGGACAACTGTTTAAAATCTGGAGAGCGTTAAATATCTTATGGAATCCACTCAATGTATACACAGGTCAGGATATATTAATTATGATTATATTTTAGAAATATGTTTTTCACACAAGCTTCATGCTGAGGAATTGTTATACCAAATTATTGGTTAACCTGTACAAAAAAACAAATTTGATAACTGCAGAGAATTTGTGTGGTCAACCTCCCATAACATGACTGAATTTTTCTCATTTAAGTGGCAACTTCTACCAACGTTTTAGATCCAACCATAGCTACCCCCATTTCTTAAGCTGTTAAAACATCGTGTTTACTCATAAAAATTATCAACTAGAACATTAATCAGCTTAATGAGTTAAATGCAAGCCTGGCCACAATCTAGAATGCAACATTAACCACAACAGGGTTGAGTCAACTCCAGAGTTAAACAGATAGATAAAAGCTACAGAGTTTGCATATATAAAGGGTTGAAAATGTTTCTTAGATCATTGGTTAAAAATATATCTGTGTGGGAGAGCAGGCAAAAAGGTTTGCTCCCCTTTTTCTTTATTTAAAGGTTAAAGCTGAAAGGGAGCTTCTGAAGCACTGTGTTCATTTTTGTTTTGGTAGGTGGAGTTCACTAACCAAAATGACAACAAACATTCGGAAATGGGGACTTACTCTATGGCATCTGTTCAAACCTCCTAAAACCAGAGATGTTTTCCTGTCTGATGTATAAGCCAACCAAGCACAAATTAAAAGCAGATGCTCTGTAGTTCCCTGAGAATATTCACAGCTTAGAGTCTATACTTCTGGTCACCTCTCTACAGCAGAACATCCTGAAGAGTGGTGGACATTTTGCAATAATGAATGCCCCATCATAGCAGAGTTCAACTTCTCTGTTTTGAAATTAGGTTACACATTTTCTTCCCTCAGTGGAAAAAATATCTTTGCAAAAGGAACTTGAAGCATTTTCCGTACTACATATGTCCTAATTATGAACTCACAGAATTTGATGTGTTAACTAAAAATAAGGACAACTTTACTTTTAGGTAGCGAACTCCCTCCCTTGGTAAACTTCATTTCAGTATAGCCTGTTCCTCAGAACAATAGGTTGAAATATGGAGAACAGCAACATTCATAGAAATAGAATGCAAAACATTAGGGTTTCCACTGAAAGATACAAATATGCCTTTGGATTTGTAAATCTCTGCAATCAGTATTTATTATGTGCAAGTGCATAGAGCGTGTATTATGGGGATTCAACGAAGAAGCACAGTTGCTGCTCTTTGGCTTCATTGAACTTGACAGGGTTGGGAAGAGAACGTTTCAGTGCATAAAAGTGGAAGTTAACAGAAAATAATACAACAGCTATTGCCTGTGTGTATACAGAAAATGGTAATTCAAGAGAGAGATTTTAACTTAGCCTGAAATTGTCATTCTTTAATACGAAATACGGTAAGAGCAGTCTCGCTTAGGAACAGAGTATGGAATAATGGAAAAGGGAAATGTATTCATTTACTCAGAAAATATTACCCAATATTCTAAAATATTTTAAATCCAATATTCTAAAAGAAATAAGAGTAGGAGCAGTGACTATAAGAGGAATTAGAGCCCCCAGAGAGGTAATATGCCCACATAAAATGTGTCCAACCCCTTTGCTTCCTGAAGCAATCTCAGAGTTCCCATTCTACAAAATAATTATTGTCCTCTGTCTCCTTGAAACTTCATTGTAAGTGGCACTTTATTCATTGGATGGGTTTCTTCTGACTCTCCTTTTCCTTCCTTAAACCCCACCTCTCTCCATGAAGCACTTCCTACCAAATAAAGCAGAGGGAGTAATGAGGCCTTCTCTACGCAGAAGTAACTAATTGAAATCAGCACGTCCTCAGCTTGCTTCATCCACCACAACACAAAATGCTCTTGGCACTTGTCTTAAATACAGTATAAATGGGAGGGTATTTAGTTCGTGTGGTGTTCCTGTTTAGTTGTCTTTCTCCTTTTTCTGTCCGTGTTAGTGTTTCTATCCAAGACAACCATGAGTTCCAAACAACATTTAACACAGTTCTGTTAAGCAGATTAATGCTTCAGGTCATCACACATTCAGGTTAAGAATATAGTGCCTTAGACATTTAAAAAGGAAGTTTTATCTTAACATTTGTAAGTCATAACAGGGCTTATGGAGAAAATTTCCAACCCTTAAGTAAAATACACAGATGTCACCATTTTAAAAAATGAGGCATTTCAAATCTTTTCTCTTTACCAACTCATAATTGTTGAGGTGTTAAAAATGATTCAGCAGAAGTGAAAAATTTGGTAAGGTAGGAATACAGAGGGAGTAATGGAACCTAGAAGGGTTCTACGAGGATAAATGTGACAGTAGGACCATAAAACTCCCTATAAATTACCTAGAGATTTCAGTGACCCCCAACACCTCCATTCCATAACACTGAGATGCCTATTCTGTTTCTTCTCATCAGATAATTATGTTTCCATGAAAGGCAGGGCAGTTGTTGCTCTTGTATCCCCTCCTCCACACTCCATTTCTTGTTAGCTATAAACTATACTCATAGAGTTCCACAGAAAGAATAGCCCCTGAGGTATCTGCCCCTTTTTTGTTTCATTGAATCTAAAACTGAAGAATTTCTTACCTGAACTTACTGTTCCACTGCATTTAATCTGTTGAAAGTTACTAGTAACAAATTCCTGCCAACCAAAAAATTAAAAATTTTGCTCTTTGTGTTGAAATTGTATAGAGTTCAGTTTATAGATTTATATCCAATTTTTGTATCTTCTGAGCTATTTCATCATAGACAACTAACTTGTTCTTGCCTCAGTTTACTTATCTGTGAGATGGTAATAAAGTAATATAAAAAGGAATCATTATACTCACCATCAACACTAAACTCTAGCCTCTCTCTTGTTAACCTGTAACCTGTCTTTAGAAAATGTGGATTACTCTGGGATACCTTGGATTGCTACTCATAGGGAGCATTATTTTCCTGAGATGATCAAGCTCTAAAGATAAAGTTGATAATGGGTCTCAAGACACACGGATGGCATCAATGTGAATTGCTAGGTACCAGGTTCTGCATCTGCACAATGGGTAGCCCAACTAGCAGGGAGAAACAAATCCTCTCAGAGACGCCTATTCTGAATTATGAATTCACCTTGGACATTGGTGACTCTGTTGTGTGGGCCCCCTAAAAACTGTCGGCATGTTTCACTGACTATACTCTGTTCAAACCATTGGTACTTCTGAGTCCACTATTCTGCTCCTACACAGAATTTTTTTCTCTCATTTGGAAGGATCCTTCTTTAAAAAAACACTGCTAGGTTAATTTTCCTTTAATAATTTTCCTTGTCTCTCAAGACTTCAAATCCCCAAGAGTAATAGTGTTCTGTTAATGAGGTTAGTAATAGTAGTTGTTGCTGTAAAATAATACCAGTACTCTAAGTAGCTGAGTTGTACATATCACTTACTGGGTGCCAGATACAGTGCTTTACATATATTTACTTTTTAAATCCTTCCGACAGCCCTCTGAAGAAGGTACTATTCTAATCACCATTTTACTGATGAGGAAGCTGTGGCACAGTTTGGTTAGCCACATGCCCATGTCTTACAGCTAGAAAGTGGTGGAGCTGGGATTTGAACCCAGGTAGCCTGGTTCCCCAGTTCTTACTCTTTGCCTCTATGATGTACAACTTCTTTATTAATTAATTATAAATAAGAAAGTGACAGAACCGGTATTCCTCAAAGCCCCTAATCTTAATCTATGTACATAATTGTCCCATGTATATGCTCCTAGCTTCTTCCAAACTGGATGGAAAATTCCATTTAAGTTTTTGTTACTTTTTATAACCTTTCCATAATGTCATATCAGGAAGATGTCTTTAAAATAATCTGAAACAAACAGTTTTTAAAAATTAAAATATTTATTCTTAATTTATAATTGGTGAGAAAATACTTTCTGGATAGGGAGGGATTAATATGTTCATAAACCAAATTTCGGACTGTGTGTGGAAAACAGTGAGCTTTGTGTTTTGACTGGAGACTACGGGAGAGTAATAAATCTTGAAATTCGACAGGAAATAAGCCTGGAGGTAGAATGTAGCCAAATCATGGAGGTCCTTGAAAGCCTGGTTTGAGATTATAAATAACTCTATAGACAGCAAGGGATCCTCTGAGAGCTCTGTGGGGAGCCAGGGTCCAAGCTGACTTAGGGAGATCCCTGGAATGGTAGCAACTGAGGTAAAGAAGCAGAAGTAGGAAGATTAGGTAAAAGGCCTTTGAATATTTCAGTTCTATCTAACAAAAGACATGAAAGAATGTTTATAGCACTGCATTCATAATAGCAGCTTTATTCATAAAATCTATAAAGCAGAATAATAAATAGTAATTAAAAGAGCCTGCTACTGTACACAATATGAATGACTCTCATAGACATAATGCTGAAAGAAGCCAGACAGAAAAGAATATAATGCTAGATAGCATGACACGACATGTCCAATGACAAGAAGTTCAAGAACAAGGAAAGCAAATCTGTGGTGAAAGAAGTCAGACTAGCTACCTCTGTGGAAGCAGATGGTGTTTATATACAGAGAAGGGGCATGGGTCTTCCTCTGGTGTTGGTAACATCTTATCTTTTGATCTGGGTGGGATTACATGGTTTATATGCACACACCCTGCATATGTGTATGTAAATTCATTGCATTCCACAGTATAATTTGTGCACTTTACAGTATATATGTTATACCTCAGTAAGAAGATTGTTAAGAAGATTTTCACAATCAACTCTACTAATGATTATAGAAATCTCCCAATGAAGAGTTCCCTTTATTTTTCTCTAATTAAAAACAAACAAAAAAAACAAAAAACAGCGTATTTCTTCTTCTCCTACTTTAGATTTTCTTCCTGGTTGTTTGGGTGATCTCTGTGTGATTCACTTTATCAGCAGTGAGGGTGGAGGGGTTCAAAAAGAGGTAGAGAAAGGAGAAAAGGCTTTGGAGGTGATGGAGGAGAGGGGAGGAAATGAATCAACCTCCTTGGGTGTGATGCATGGCAGGCTGCCCCACTCAGAGGAGACAGCTTCTCTTCCTCTTACAATGATTTCAACATAGCTTCTCTGTTTTTGTTTCCCTCCACCAATGCCACTGTCCCATGTGAATGAAACAAGGCAGGTCACTATGATTAACCCATTTTCACATAAAATAACCAGGGACTATTTTTTTTTTAAATGGAAGCAAATGGATAATGTGTTTGTAGAGCATACAAGGGGTTTGTAATAATTGGACTATACGAATACCTACTAATGTGTAAATGGAAAATAAGCTGATGCTCTTGCAGATTTACTTATATGGAAATTTGCAGCTCTGAGATGATCACATGGTTTTGTGAATAAGCTGATACAAACCAGACTCAGATGTATTTATATTTTTTACAAGTAGTGCATTTGAAACTCTTTCAACAAATATTTGCTGAGCAGGTTCTATGTGTAAGACAAGGCACTGGTGTTGTGGGGAAACCTAAATAAATGAGGTGTGGTTCCTGTCCCCAAAGAGGCTACAGTCTAGCAGGGAAGGTCAGATTGGTGCCAAATCACTGGTGGGCAGGAAAGTACATGATATCTACCAAAAGAGAAGTACAGAGTTCTTGGGAGTTCAGAGACAGATGGGTGGGATTTCAACAGAAAAAGATGAACAAAACTCTTTGGAGAGAGAAGGAAACCATGATACTAGTAGCTATTATTTTTATCCTACACTGCACAAGATGCTGTCACATAATTTCTTATTGAGCCCTTGGAAGAGCTCTGTAAAGTAGCTATTGTTCACCTCTTATTCCTGATGAATAAATTGAAACATGGGGAGCTAGTGACTTCTCCAGTTTAGAAGACCCAGACTTACACCCAACCCTCTGACTCCATGTTTCTTTCTTATAAAAACAGACAATATGCCCTAAAGTTAAGAATGCAAACTCTTGACCTAGACTGCCTTTGAATCCCAATCTCCTTACTTCCTGGTTTGGGGATTTCTTGCAAGTTAATTCATTTTTGTGTATGTCTGTTTCTTCATTTGTGAACCAGGGTTAAAAATAAAAATTTACTTCAATAAGATTAAATGAGTTTACCTACATGAAGCATTTAGAACAGTTCCTGTATGTATGAATAGTATGTAAATGTTTGCTACTGTTATTTTTGGAAAAAAAATTTATTTTAAAAATAATGTATTGGGGTGACTGGGTGGCTCAGTTGGTTAAGTGCCTGCCTTTGGCTCAGGTTGTGATCCTGGTGGTCCTGCGATTGAATCCCACATCGGCCTTCCTGCTCAGTAGAGAGATTGCTTCTCTCTCTCTCTCTCTCTCTGCCTGTCCCTTGGCTTGTGCTTCCTCTCTCAAATAAATAAATAAAATATTTTTAAAAAATGAAAATAATAGGGGGCGCCTGGGTGGCTCAGTGGGTTAAAGCCTCTGCCTTTGGCTCGGGTCGTGATCCCAGGGTCCTGGGATCAAGCCCCATATCGGGCTCTCTGCTCGGCAGGGAGCCTGCTTCCTCCTCTCTCTCTCTCTGCCTGCCTTTCTGCCTACTTGTGATCTCTATCTGTCAAATAAATAAATAAAATCTTTAAAAAAAATGAAAATAATATATAATCTGTAGTAAATTGCTGAAAGACCTAATAAGAGTCTGACACACTTGTTAGAGGCGGTAATGTTCTTTATCCAGGAATGATCTATTTGAAAATATATTAGAAAAAAAAAGGATACATTTCAAGTGGCAACAAAAGTTATCAAGTATTAAGGGATAAAACTAATAAACATGCGCAAAATATTTATGGAGAAGATTTGGAAAATACAGAAAAAAGGTCAGTAAAAATGCTTTTCTGGGATGGGGAAAGAAGACATTAGTAGGTAAGGGGAATACCATAAGTAAATCAGTGAATGGGTGTTTGAGGGACTAGGTTGATACAGAGTGGGATACGTGTAATAAGGAGTGAGATTAAGGCAGAAGTATTCATTTTGAGTAAGGTCATAGATGGCTTCAAATGTTGGACTAAAG
Organism: Lontra canadensis; assembly: GCF_010015895.1. Taxonomy (NCBI): domain Eukaryota; kingdom Metazoa; phylum Chordata; class Mammalia; order Carnivora; family Mustelidae; genus Lontra; species Lontra canadensis. Next base: position 116,691,770 of record NW_022630995.1, read on the forward strand.
ATTTTGCAATTAATGTAATAGGTGTCAGGGAACCATTGCAGACTTATGAATAAGGAATAAGATTGACCTCAGAAAAGGAAGATTCGCCAGAAGAAAAGAATTTAAATAGGACTGAATTTGCCTGGGACCAGGAGGAAGATGAAAATGTATGGATTTTAGGATGGTAAAAAGGAAAATGAGTCTTAAAAAAAATCCCAAATAATAAATCAATCTTCTTGACAGTATTTTTTATCTGTGAATTACTTGGTGACTATTAGAAATGTATTTAATCTGAGTAAATTGCTACTTGGTTTACCATCTGAATATTCTGACAATAAGGAAATGGTAAACTTCAGGGTTTGCATTTATCTTGGTGTGTTTTGGGAATATGACAATGCAATAGATACATATTGCCATGCTCTATATGAGAATATGAATAGTCCTACTCAAAAAAATTTCTTGGCAAAAGTTGATAAGCTTTACAGAGGTAGCAATACTAAGGAATAGTATTAATAATTTGTTATTTAATGGGATGGAATGTGAAACACAGGGGTTATGTAAAGGCAAAAAGGGAAAGAAAATGAAAAATTGAATGGCTACTGATGCTCTATGTTATGGGATTCGTTAATTTAATCCTGACAATAATACTGTAAGGAGGGAATTATTATCCCTATTTCACTTGGCATAAAATTTCCTCTTCATTACTTATTGATAATCAATATAGGTAAGTTACTTAACCTTTTTTATACCTTAGCTTTCTCATTAATTAAAATGAGGGAATAGTAATGCCCAAGTCCCAGGGTTGTCTGGATTAAATACAATTACATACATTAAATCCTTAGCCCAGTGCCTGACTCATAAGAGCTAACACGTACTGACTTACATGCACCAGAATTTAAATTCATCATCTCATTAATTCTTCACACAAATTGTCACACACTTTATTGTAACTCAGTTACAATATTGTTGTTCTTCTAAGTGGTAAGTTTTATTATTATTTTTTGTATCTCAGAGACCTACGTGTCCAAGATCAGGAAAATAACAAGTGGCAAAATGATACTCAAATTTAGGTTTGTCTGGGGGCAAAACCCGAAAGCTTTTAAGAATACCCCACATCAGAAAATGATAGATTTGCTAATAAATTACCCAATTTTTTTTTTCTCTGTGGAGCTTCTGATTTGGACTCAGTTGTGAGAATAAGACATTTGTTAAGTACGAGATCACATTTTTATGCTTTAAAATGGACTTACATGAAAATGTGATGCAGATTGGAAGAATGTATGTGTGAAATTAATCAATGTTGCAGTTAGAGGAGAGACTATACTAGCAACGGTTCTTGTACATCTACAACTGTGCTCACCCATTCAGTGTGGTATTAGTACAGAGTGGTGGGGGTTTATGTCCCAGCAGAAGGGTTCTGTGTGATATTAGGCCCCACAGGTGGGGGATAAAGTCAGGCAAGTGAGAAGATATAATCACTTTACTAATTTTAAATTCCCCATCTGATTTATAAACCCAGATCTCCCCAAGCATGTGCTCATAATACAATTGTAAATCTGTATGCAGTGATTTACATTTAATAAAAGTGGATAAATCCATGACTTTGGGGTGAATATTTTGCAATCTACTTGGTGTGGAGGGATGAGGAAGAAATTTCTGAGACAATGATGAAAGAGCAACAGATTCTTGCTCAATTACCACTGGGCTCATTTTAGGACTCAGGATTTCACATTTCTGATTAGGTTTGCAAGTTTAGGGACAGAGCTGAACCTCTAGAGGAGGTTTTAAAGATGGTCTAGTGGAAGGATTGAGGTGGAGGAAACACGTGAACTTGGCATCTGACAAGGAATTGATAGGAAAATAGAAATGTTTAGTGGGAATTTCCATCATGTTGTTTTGCTGTGTGGTATATATCAACTTCTAAGTGTCTCCCTTTAAATCTTTGGTAAAATTTGCATTTTGGGGGCTGTTGCTTAAAAGAATGTTTTTTTTGTTGTTGTTTGTTTGCTTGCTTTTGTTTTTGTATAATGGGAGGATAAGGATCTGAGTACTACTTTAAGATGCAGAGAGCACACTTGCTAATGCTATGATTTTTTTCCAGCCTACAGAAATGATGGCCTTGAACTTTAATTTACCTATAGCATTCTGAGTTTGTGTTTCATTTTCTTTCTTTCTTTCTTTCTTTCTTTCTTTCTTTCTTTCTTTCTTTCTTTCTTTCTTTCTTTCTTTCTTTGACAGAGGGAGAGATAGCCAGAGAGGAAACACAAGCAGGGGGGTAGGCAGAGGGAGAAGCAGGGAGCTGATGCCAGTGGATCCTAGGACCCTGGGATCATGACCTGAGCTGAAGGCAGACGCTTAATGACTGAGCCACCCAGGCGCCCCTTGTGTTTCTTTTTCTTAAATAATTTTCTGTTCTATACAACATCGTGATATCTTTGAAAAGGTGATACAAGTTCCCTGGGCTAGTTGGGACATGTTGGGCAAAATGCCAGGTCAGAATATCAAGGCACTGACACAACAAAATGTGGCCCTGTAATGAAATAAACAGACCTTGACTGGGTCTGGTATACATGGCTTCTTCTTCTTCTTTTTTTTTTTCTTTTAAAGATTTTATTTATTTATTTGACAAACAAGAGATCACAAATAGGCAAAGAGGCAGGCAGAGAGAGAGGGAGGAGGAAGCAGTCTCCCTGCCCAGGAGAGAGCCGAGGCGGGGCTCAATCCCAGGACCCTGGGATCATGACCTGACACAAAGGCAGAGGCTTAACCCACTGAGCCACCCAGGTGCCCCGGTATACATGGCTTCTTGAGTGGATTCTGTCTTTGTTTGGTAATAGACCAAGAGTTTGCGGGTGCCTTTGAACTTCACGTGTGTCCTTAACTGAGAGTCTCTGATCTGGGAGCTAGAACAAGCTTCTCTTAGGAGATCCATTTACTTGTCAGAGTCAGACATCCGAAAGTCTACACTGACACATTGTCACACGTGTGAAACGGACATATGTAAATTCTCTAGATTAGCGAAAGTAGGTCCTTTAGGGGGATTATTCTCACATAACATCAATTATACTTGGCTACAGGACTAATTTGCTTAGTTAAAGCAAGGGAAGAATCCTTACCCTCTACTATGTTCCTTGCACTGTCCACTCGGGGCTCAGGATGGATGCTAAATCTCCTGTTGTTCTCTGTTGAAAAAATCTGCAGCTGGTGAGTTTGTGACCTATGCTCTCAGCTGGATCAGGACCCAGTGGTCTTCCTGGGCTAACTTGGCCTTACCTTGACTCTTGCTGACATTACAAATCTCTTGAATCTCTGCCATGTCATCTGTAGTCTTTATCTTGGATATATCCTATAGTTTTTACGTCTTGGAGACTATATATATGTATATATATATATATATATACACATATATATACATATATATATATACATATATATATAGAATGTAGGATATGTGGGATATACATATACCCTCATTCACTATGGCTATCCTTTGGCAAGATTTCCAGCTCTCTGATTAACTATTTCTTCTGTCTTACTCTGGGGCACACTGGCATTTTTGGATTCCTCTGATATGCTTAAGAGCCAGGGGAGGAGCACAAGTGCTAACTGGTCTGTCTGTCTGTCCAATAACAGCACACCACTGCATTTCTGTCACTTCTGAGGGAGCATCTTTGTGGACATTGTGCTTCCCTGTGTGTCTTTATTTCTTCTTGTCTTGTTCCCTGGAAAGCCAGATGATTGTTCATTCAGCTCTAGGCGGTCTCCCTTTCTTCATGAAACTTCTCTGAGTTTTTTAGCTCTTTGCTTCCTGGGCTGAAATTCAGAGACATCTGGACCATATATCCCTGACTTCCTGTATCCTCTCACCAAGGTCTTCCTCCTTGCTTCCTTCCTCTGCCTGTCCCTTGCAACTACACATTTCTCTTCTCCTGGAATCTTTCCTATTCCAGCCTTATTCTTGGCTTTAAAAGTATGTGGTATATGGGGGAGAAGGGAGGAAACCTAGCTCACTAATAAAAGAACACACATTAAATATAACTATATTACTAAATGAGCAGTAGGTGTAAACCTCCTAGAGGTATTTGCATTTGGAAGGAAGAGGCATTAGTGGTGAAGGGATTGTTGGTGTATGTGTATGTGTATGTGAACATGCATGCGGGGCTGGGGGTGTTTGGGACTGAAATCTGTTTGGGTCCTTTCTGGGTGTTTCTTCAGGAGAAAAAGCCCCACTCTTCCCTAAACAAACCCTTGATTCTGGGTAGACTGATCTACTCCCCACTCCCATTCCTTGTCCTCTTTGGGTGTTCTCCCCACCTGCTGGCCTGTTCTCCATCTATCTACCTAAATCTTGTCCATGGGTGCCTGCTTTTGCTTTGGTGCAAATAAGGGTTTGTGTGGTATTTACAAACTTGTCTGGAGGCCCATTTGGCAATTACCTTATACTATTAATTAGCCTCTTCTGTACATATGTGCTTTAAGCAAGATTGAAAATATCGGAGGACCAGGAATTCTCTCTCTCTCAAAAAAAGAAAAAGTACAGACATTAGAAAGAATTTAAAATATGTTGTTCATGTGTTCATGTCAAGCACATGAGGGAACTAATGGATGAGAAAAGACAGATTCATCATTCTCAGACTTTTCTACAGCCTAGTAGGGAACATGCTCCTGGCTAACATTCAGAAAGAAAAATGAGGGTAAGTGATATATAGAAATATAAAATACTTTGGGAAAATTGGAGAGAGAATGCCCTTTGTGGTTGAAGGAGGATGGGAGTGGGGAATTTCTCAGGGAAGGAAGGAGAAGACATGGGGAACAGATGGGCTGAGGGAGGAGAGATAGGCAGAAGGAAAGACATGGTAGCTGCAATGTAGAGCAGAATGGCAGAGTGTGGCATTCTGTGCTATGCGATAATGCTGGGTAGGAGACAGGCCTGGGAGCCCAGTTTGATCCCCAGCTCTCTGGGCTCTGTAGTGCATTTTCACTGGAAGAGGAAAGTTGGCAAATCATTATCAACCCAAGTATACTTTCTCTGCAGATCTTTTATCGCTTTCAAATAAGCTCTATTTACTTGTCTAATTAATAATTTCTACCCTAAACTTGCATAGTTGGATAGTTAGAAACTTTCCCTTCTGACTCAGGAGGGAGTAAAAATCATAATTTAGTTGACTTTTACAGAGCTATTTGTGCAACTGTCTGGTTTGACTGGAATAATGGCTCTTTTCTTTCTTTGTTTCTCACTAGCCAGTGTGGTTTGTGATTTAATAAGTAGGCAGAGCACTGAAATTAATACTGGTAATATTTTGAGCTTGAATGAGGAAAAGGGAGGCAAGAATTTTAAATTGTTAGTTTTTTTATGTGGGCAGCTTTCTGTCGTCTTTGGAAAGAGTTTAGGCCAAGCAAGATCTCACCATCAGTTTAAAAAAATGAGCATGAAAAAGGAAATGCTCCTGCTCCTACTTTATTTTTCCTTTAATACAGTTCATTTCCTAGATGAGAAGGTAGTTTTTGCCATTCTGTATCCTTTAAGAAGTATCCAAAAGGAAGGAATGACTTGTGGAGATGGATTTACTTTAAAAAAAAAACAAAAAAACAAAATGAAAACAACCCAACTATTCTGGGTTTTTTTGGCAAGTGTTCTAAGGTATTTTGTTTTTCCCTAAAATTAGATCAATGGGAGATAGATACATTCCTTTTTGTGTGTGTAGGTAGCACTGGGAAGCTGAGATAGAAGTAAGTGTGAACGATAAGACTTAGATAAGCTATCTAAGCAGGTGTCCTTGATGAAAATAAGGTTCACAGCCACCTTATTTCCCCTTTTCCCCTAATACCTTTGAAGAGAAGCTTTTTTTTTTTTTTTTTTTTTCCCTGAAAGAAAACATTTCTTTGTCTTGCATTGGTAGAACTGGGACAAAAGAAACATTGGCTGCTCTTTATTTTTGGCAGGACTGCTCTTTATTTCTAGTGTTTCCCAAGAAATAGTCATAGGATACAAAGTACACATTTTGGAAAAGTGAGGAACTGTGCTGAACAGTCAGTATTAAAGAAATTGGAGGTTTTCCCACTATTGTTTTTGGTGATATAAGGTGTATATCATGTTAATGGACTTGTCAGAAAACTGAAGGAATGATTGCAAGGATTCCTTCAGTTAACATCTCAACTGTAAAATCCATTTTTTTTTGTTAGTTGCTTAGTTTTTTGTTCATTTCTAACTTAAATCGAAATTTGTCACTTAATGTATGTCACTTGATTTCATCCCAGTAATCACATAAAATTTGGTATGAAGATATTCAATATATCGATAATGAAAGTGAGTTTCAGAAAGGCTAAATAATTGATGGAACAGGGACCCAGGGATTTCTAATTCTGAACCACATGCTTTTACTAGTACCTTCTACCCTATTTTTCCTAAGGCCACTATGTATAGAGTAGAGCCATTAGCGACTACTTTTTCATGATAAAAATAATTTGGAATCTTTTAAGACAGAAAAAATTAAGTAAGCTGATCCAAGGTGCCTTTGGGAATCTCCTATTTAATACTCAAATGGCCCATGCTCCCAGCAAGCGCGACCTTAGAAATCCAATTATTTCATTAGATTCTTTTTTTCTTGGTATCTCTATTCTGACTGTTCTTATCCTCCTTGGTCATTTCCCAACCAAGGAAGGTCACTTCTGACCATTTGAGAAGCAGCTTTCCAGTATTCTCCTCTTCTCTTCTTATAGATTTTCCCAAATGTGGATGTGAGCCACTTCCTTACTTCCCCAAAGCAAAGTACCACCAGGTAGAAGCACTTAGAAAGCTTTTCAAAAGTCTCATGAATTACAGAGGGAAGTTATAAATCAGAAAAGGAAGAAAACCATGAAACTCTATACTAGATTAAATAGCAATAGATACAAGTCCAGGATATTTGTAACATTTATGAGCTCATGCCTTTGCTGAGGGTCATCTATTTGCATGCCCCACGTGCAGGTGGTGGGGGGCCAGGTACCATTCCAAGGGGGTGCTTCTATTCATAGGTTCCAGATTGACCACTCAGGGAAATCAACTGTCCATGACCACCCTCAAGTTAGCATTGCCGAGTCACAGAATCCGCATGTGGGAGGTGAAGTCCACCTTCCACATGAACACTTAGAGCTGTTTGACTCCCCATCCCCTCTCTTCTTCCTCCGGCAGAATGCTTACATTTACTTTTGCATAACCAATGACACATCAACTTTTGTGCCAAACCCAGACTTTCCCCAAAGAAAGTCTGCCCCCACCTAAGGTAACAGAAAACTACTGGTACTACTAAGCACTTTTCCTGCTTTCTTTAAAAGTGTAGAAATATTGAGGTCCAGCTCTGAGAACCTCAATACCCAAAAAACAGTTGAAAGTCTATTTTTCTTTGTTACTCCTTTAGGCAAGTTTAACACCTTTGTTGTAAGACATTATGAAATACCCAGGTTATTTTTTATTTGCCTATGAGTAGATGAAATGACTTTCTAGTATTTTTAAGTAAAGAGCAAATTATGGTGTGGAATACAAAGTGTGTTGGGAAAAATGTGCAAAATTTGTCATCATTGGGTACTTTGTAGAGGTCTTAGAACTTGGCCACATTTGGAACACTGAAATTTTCCTGTTGACATGTCTTATAAATGATTGCCATTAGATTCGTCTCCAGGATTTGTCAAGAACTAGTTCACTTAGCTGGTTTAGGACATAATACACCAGCTAATGACATAATACTCTCAATACAAACATTTGTAGTCAGTGTTTCTTGAATGGGTAAGCTTGATTTCTGTTAATTGACCATAGACTCTCTGTGAAAATTTTATTATTTTTTAAAAAATTTGATAGTACTAGAATTATACTTCCTGGATTAAACCAATTGTTTGCTGTCTAACCTTGAGCAAGTTACTTACTTTCTCTGCTTCTTGGTTTTCTTGTTTGCTAATTGACTGTACTAGTAATAGCTGGTCTCATAGAATTGTTGCAAGGATTAAATGGAATGATAGGTGTAAAATCTTCATTCAGTGTCTGGCACACAAGTGCTCACTTGGTGTTAATTATGATGATTAGTATTAATAATAGTAGGAGTAGTTGCACCTGATAGGGGCTATTAGCTGTTCACTCTCTCAAGAAGAATATACCTTCTGGGTGACCAAAGGATGTCCCACCCAACAGAGCTAGTATTTTGAGTCTCTGGAGTCAGGAAACCTGGCTTCAAATCTGCATTCTGTCACTTTTAGGCTTGGTGACTTTAGGCAAAGTGCGCAGCCTCTCTAAATCTCAATTTCCCTGTCTGCAAAATGACAATAATGGCACCTACCTTGTGGGTGTTGTGAGAATTAAATATTCATGTAAGGAACATGGCCTAATACCTGGCAGAGAGTAAGCCCTCAAATGTTAGCTCCTTCTCAGTTCGTTTTCTTCATTTTATCTTTCTTATGTTGTTATTCTTATTACCTGAACTTTTCCCCTATAAATATGTCAACATCCTGAAAAGATTACCTCCCCCAGGGTGCATAGAGGCATTTCAAAATATGAGGGCTGAGAAACACTTGCAGGTCAAGAAGTCAAGGAAGGGGTATCTAGTTAAAATTCTCAGAAAGGTATTTTGCTTCAACCAAAAATGGCAAGTTTATGCCAAAGAAAAATTCCTGAGGAAGGTAGTAGGGGAACTCTTCTAAACGCTCACACAAGTAGTCAAGGATGTGGCTTATTGCCTCACCTGAAGGGTGGGTTTCCCTGACGTCCAGGCTCCAGTCAGTTCTGAGTCATAGCTATGTCACCCCCTCTTCCCTGCCCAGTGCCACTTCCTGAGGCTGGTGAGGATTTTCCTCCAATTCCTTAGGCTGGGATGACCTTGTTGTTTTATAGGGACACCAGAGGGAGTCTGATATTATGAAACATAACTCTAGCCTGGAAATTCAGGGATTTGGCTTTGACCCTGATTTCAGCCTCAGTTTGTCACTTGACCTTAGGCAAGTCTTTGACTTTGCCATTTTAGTTTCATTAAGAATAAAGTAAAAGACTAATGTCTGCCCTTCTGAACTCATAGGATCATTTCGAAGATTACATAATACAACATATGCAGAAGCCATTTAAAATTTTGAAATGTCTTTATGCATTTAAAATATTATTATTTGCCTGTGTACAATAGTTTGGTGTAATGAAGAATGCAGGGACTTAGAGAGGGGAAGATCTAATTTCAGCTCCATACTCCTAATTTTGTGACTTGAGGATAAATCCCTTACTTTCTTCAGTCTCTTTTCCTCATGAACTCACTTTTTCATGGTGTTTTAAATTATTTAATTTTATATTATAATATTTTATGAAAGATTTTTGCATCTATATTCATGAGCGATTATGATCTATAGTTTTCCTTTTTGGTACTATCTTTGTCTGGTTTTGATATCAGAGTAATACCAGTTTTGTACAATGAGTTAGGAAATGTTTTCTCTTATTCTACTTTCTGGAAGAGATTGTGTGGAATTGGTGTTAATTTTTTTTAAATGTTGGGTAGACTCTTCAGTGAATCCATAATTTTTGCTTCAATCATCAAACATTATTTAGAAATTATGAGGGGAGCCTAAGTCAATTATATTTAGCCATATTTTTGTTTACTGTACCCATTCTTTCTTCTTGATGTCTCAAGATTTCTTCTTTTACTGTTCTCTTTTTGTTTAGAGATCTTTCTTTAGTCCTTATTTTAGGGTGTTTCTTCTGGTAACAAATCCTCTTAGTTTTCCTTCATGTAAGAATATCTTGATTTCCTCTTCATTCCTCAAGGATCTTTTCACTGGATATAGGAATTCAGGTTGACAGTTACTTTCTTTCAAGCCTTGAAAAATATTGTGCCCATGAATTCTGATGAGAAATCATATACCATTAGAGTTGTTTTTCCTATGCAAAGAAATGGTGGTTTCTTTTTCCTCTGGATGCTTTTAATATTTTCTCTTGTCTTTTCTTTAATTTCCAGAATGTTTTTAAGTTTTTATTTTAATTCCAGTTGATTAACATATAGTGTAATATTAGAATCTGGTGTACAATATAGTGATTCAGCACTTCCATACATTACCCAGTGCTCATCACAAGTGCACTCTTTCATCCCCATCACCTGTTTCACCCATCCTCCACCCCACCCCCTATGGGAATATGTTCTCTATTTTTTCCTTTTTTCAAGTAAGTGATGAATAATTAAATTCTACACCTGAAACTATTATTACACTGTATGATAACTAATTGGTGAACTCTATATATACTTAATGAAATAGAGAAGTTGAGGGAGTAATATGATGATTGAATGGAAATTAAAGGCGCATTTGAAGGTCACTTGATGTTGAGATTCAACTGAAGAACAAACCAAAAAACTATGGAAATAAGGTTACTATTAGTAACCTTGTAGAGAAGCACTATTTTCAGCCTTCTGATAAACTAGTCAGTCTGGGCTTTGACTGCTACAAAGACTTCATTAATCAGACTGGTCAGAAGCAATCCAATGTATTATGTATTTAAAAAGTGATTTCTTGCAGGGATATGTTTGAATAGCTAGGCAAAGAAAATAATACGTTTTCTTTCCTTTGGTACAGGTTGGAGGGGGGTGACGAATACATAAAGTGAAAGAAGAAAAAGAGGACCCCCTAAGGAAGGATGTGGTGAGATGGTGCAACTGAAGAAATTCCATGTGAAAGAGATGACAAATTCTACATGGTCATTGTCTACAAGAGCATCCATTTGTCTGGGCCAAAGATTACACGTTTGTGTTGGAGTGCTATACATGCCCCTTTCAGAGTTCAAAACATTTTTAAAGCTAAAGAGGACTGTTGGTTCCTTCCCTTAAATTATAGCTTTCACTTGGCTCATGAATCTGCTTGTAAGTATGTTTTCCATACTATCTGGCTCCTGTTTTGTTCTTGTCTAAAGTCACAGGCAGAAGGTTTGGAAGCAAGCCTCTGGGTATTCAATGAGCTTGTGGCCATTATGTAGGAGCCTTCGAATTTCCTAAAGCTGTTCTCTTTAAAGGGGTATTAGTAGTTAGAGAGGAACATTTCAAAACATCTTAATGAAAACCTTTTTTTGTTTTGAATATTTAATTGTGAAGAATTTCAAACATGGAAAATACATAGGGTAATGCCATAAACTTCCATGTACTTCTCAACCAGTTTCAACAATTAACAACTTTCAGCCAATCTTATTTTTTCTATACCTTAGTCCACTTCTCTTCCCACTCAAGGTATTTTTAAGCATAACCCAAACATCATATAATTTCATTTTAAAATATTTCACTATGTATTTCTAAAAAAAAAAAAAAAGACTTTAAAAAATCACCACAATACCACTATAATACCTGAAAATAACAATATTTAATTAACTTCATGAATTATCTAGTCAATATTAGCATCACCGGGGTGACTTAGCTGGTTAAGTGTCCAACTCTTGACTTTAGGTTGATCTCAGGTTGGTGAGATCAAGTCCTGCGTCAAGCTCCATGCCCAGCATGCCCAGCATGGAACCTGCTTGCGATTCTCTCCCTCTGCTCCTCCCTCTGCTTGAGTGCTTCCTCTCTCTCTCTTTCTAAAATAAACAAATAAAATCTTTTAAAAAATCATCTAGTCAATATTAAATTTTCCCAGTTATCTTATATTTTATTTTTGTAGTGTTTGAAGAAGGATCCAAATGCTGCCCATACATCTCTGTAAGTCTCTTTTAATATGTATGTTCTTTCTTTCTTCTCTCCCTCTATGTAGTTTAAGAAAATGGGCCATTTTTCTGATTTTTGCTGATTGCATCTTTGTGTTAGTGTCTAATATGTTTCTGTGTTTTCTGTGAATTGTGAACAGATCTAGACTTTAAATCTAGGTCAGATGCAGATTTGACTTTTTGGTCAAGAGCATATCATAGGTCATTTTATGTATTTTTATCAAGAGATACATGCTATATGAGTGTCTTTTTTGAGGTTAACAGGGATTGGTAAACATTGTTTAGATCTATTAATTCATTAGGATTGCCAGATGGTAATATTATGTTTTTTCATTGACTTTTAATCTCACTATTACAATAGAAAGACTTACATCCTTTTTTTCCTTCTCCTAACAAGAACCAAGCCCTATTCATATTTCCTTAGTTACTAAGAAGTTCTCAGTTTTTTCACAAATCTTCAAATGCAACTTCTAATTAATGTTCATAGACTTTTACCAACAAGTTTCTTGACACTTCTGCATGGGTTTAGAATTAATGTCATGTATTCCTAGACTATACGAACCAAAGTAATACCTTTCTTCTTAATAAAGTGGTGCAATAAAAAAATGTGGTGCATTAATATTTTTAAGTCATAAGAAAAGTTTCTGAATTAGTCATTTCAACTAGTAAGTACCAAAACAACTTATAAGTTATTACTTGCAGAGTTTGTTAGCATTGTTTTTAAAGTATAATTTGGCAAGCTCTTTCTAAATTAAAAATGCCAAAAACCCTATGAGCCAGTAATTCCTCTTCTAGGAAATTTATTCCAGAGATCATTTCCAAGGATATATGAACAAATTGCTCATTAAAGTACTACTTAAAAAATCTCGGGAAAAAAACCCATATTTCCTTTAGCAGAAGATTGAGCAAATAGTTTTATATACATATGATGAGCTACTATGCAATTTTTACAAAGTATTAAGTAAATCTCTATGTATTGATATAGAGAATTCATAATTGGTGAACTCAGCTTTTGTGGCTAGGCAGGGAATAGGATTCTAGTATAATGAACTATATACAATTCTACAATAAAAAATGAAAAAGCATTATTTTTTAAACAGAAATAAAATCGAATAAAATTATCTATAGCTTTAGATAAGATGTGGAAGGGTTGCTGGGGGGTGGGGGATTAGGAGAGGGTGGTGGGGTTATGGACATTGGGGAGGGTATGTGCTATGGTGAGTGCTGTGAAGCGTGTAAACCTGGCGATTCACAGACCTGTACCCCTGGGGCTAATAATACATTATATGTTTATAAAAAATAAAAAATTAAATTCCAATTAGTTAACAACAACAAAAAAGATAAGATGTGGAAAAAGAATTTGAAGTAAATTCGGTATTTCTATGAGGATATTTAATTTACATGCAGGATCTTATTGTTGGCAATTGCCTAATCATGAGGGATACTTCACTTTTAATCCTAAATAACACTAACCAATGGTGGTGGGCAGCAGTTAAGAACATAGGCTCTTGGGTAAATGATCCATGTCAGTTGGAAGGAGCTCAGGACACTGCGTTAGGGGATGACATGTAAGTGATAAGAGGGACCACTGAATTCTAGTTGGAGGATAATCAGAGATGAGATGGAGAGATTTGAGCCAGACTTTGGTACATTGGGATAGACGAGACAGATGAGATTAGCCTTCCAGACAAAGATGACAAAGATACAAAGGTGTGTTGGGGCGAAGATATACAGAATACTTCTTGTAGGCAAGAAGTGCGGGTGTGGTTAGAAAGATATATCTGGACCTTGAAGTCTGGTTTGGGGCTGTGGGTTTTATTCTGTAGGCAACAAGGAGTCCCTGAAAATTTGCAGAGTTGATCTGGGGAGGCGAGACTCCCTGAACTTCATTCATAGAGTCACAGAAGAGTGATAGCCAATCATATTTTATAAGGCTACAGGCATGAAATCATCCTTGAGGCCAGGTTTCAGCAAGATAATAAGACCATCCCCTTTCCAGCTCTCAACTAGAGCTTTTAACACCTGCCTGATAAGCGAAAACAGTGGGAAGAAGGCTGTCACCTTTTGCCTTTCGCTTATTGCACTAATTAGCCGTTTTAACGAAACTCCATTCTGTCTCTCAGCACCTCTAGTTGTTGTAAATTTTTCCACTGGAGCAAGAAGAGATATCAGCTGACCGTTTTATTCATCAGAGTGACAGTGTTAGCTTTCCACCTTCCTAATGAAATTCTCCAGTTGGCTGTGAAAATAGCAGGAAACCAGCTATATTTAGCAAAGGAAAGCAACAAGTCTAAGCAGTGTGTAGAGAAGGGGAAAAATAGAAGCACTGAGTCTTATGATTAGTGCAACCAACAGTGCTGCTTACAATTTTCCCTATTTTGAAACTGGCAAAACCAGAGTGTTTTGTTTCTTAAACCGAAGTGCAGCCTACAGGTTCCTTCACTCTTGTGTCTAAATAAAATATTTTATTAATTCAAGGAGCAGGGTACTTTTAGATTTCAAAAGAATGACAGAATAATGTACTTTTTGAAATAAACCAACCAGTAAATATAATCATGTTCCTATTCGGCACTTTCTTCTTGATGAGAAATATTTCAAATCCAGGAACTGGCAAAAAAAGTATTTTCAATTTCCTATAAAGCTTCTACTCTCCCATAATCCTGTATTAAATTTTGTCCAATTCTATGAGTTCAGCAACTTCACTTGAGCTAAAAGTTTTAGATTGTGTTCATAGAATTTAATGAGACTTGGAATATAAAATTTTTTCATGCTTAAAATTTCAGATCCTTAGCGCTTCTGATGTAATTTTCCATCAGCACTCTGGTATTTCCTGAGAGGCATGCATTCTTAGCTCAAATCTATAGGGTTGTGTTGGAATTCACTATTATGAGAGCATTTCTGCTCATTAAAAAGTTCTTCTTTCTGTTGAGCTGAAATCTTTCCTCTAATCTCCACTTACAAGGGCTGCCCTCTACATAAAATAGACAATGTCTACTCCTAATACATATTAGCTCTTAAAATTTTTGAAGTCACTGCCACTATTCCTACGATGATCTTTTTTACAAAGAGAGCAACCACATCGCTTTCAATCTTCTTCATGTGATTGGCTTTCCAGCCCATCAAGATACAAGCATTAGCTGACTAGAGGATATATTTAATGAACTAAGATAATTCCTAGCCTTTTAACACATGTGCAACCTTTGGTTCATACTGAGTTTACAGTCAACTCATCTTCTTATGTTTTAAATTAAAGAGCACAATTGTAATAGCTGTGTGTTCAATTAGAGGAAAACATTTCTGCTATCTTTCTAGGGCATCTGCTGTGTGAACACAAGACCTGTTGCCCAGAGCACCTGGTTGTTTCTCTCATGTGGACTCACATTAGGCACATACAGAAAGTGTTTGCTTAAACCTTCAAAGGGTTGATGTTTCTTCTTCATCTATGGTTGTACTCTGAGTCTCCAAAGTAAATAACTAAATTAAAAAGATAATTGAAAGGCTCTTCATTTACTTCAAGGCCAACAAATTGTTAGTTGATTAGTTGATGGTTTGTCTAGCTATTAATATTTTTAAGTATGTTTCAGAGTAATTTTAGATATATACATACTATATTTAACTGCAAATTATCCTCCCTAGCAGTGGGTTTGTTATTTTTCCAAATCATTTCCTCTTTGGTGGGCCACTGTGTTGTCAACTTCAGGAAGTCCCCTGAAAACCTGATTGAAGGAGGATAAATTGAAAAATCAATATAATAATGCTTAGTCACTAGTCCCATTGTCCTCATTACTCTTGTCAAGGCTCCAGATGTCACCAGGGGACAATTATTAATAGAAATTACCTTCTTGGATAATATAAAACACCAATCTTTCTCTAAGACATTTCTACTCTTCAAAAATTCTAGCACAAAGTGGGAACAAAATTTGGCAGAGACAATTGGAACAAATCTCGAACTTTTACTTAGAATAGATTTAAATTATATTTGTGTACCATTGGTAATGCTAGTGTTCATTTTAATATGTAAACCTCGCACTTCCTCTGTAACATTTTTTTCAGTGTTTACATAATTATAACTGGGTGTTCTGAGCTATCCAGCAGGAAAGACTGTGTCATATTTTAACATGTGTCTAACCTCAAATCCTAAATATACAACTACTATATTTAAAAAGGGAGGGAATTGTGTGGATCCTTAACAGATGCCAGAGTGGCATCCACCGTCTATAAAATATATAATTCTTCTCCAATTTGTAAACAACAGAAGTCATCAGAATTTTCAAACACTTCATTGCCCTATTATGTCCTAGGTCTAGTCAAGGGTTGAGTTCATAGTGAACCTAATACACTCAGTAACCCTTTAACTAATTCCTCCTGGCAGGGGTTTAGACAGATAGTGCCAGTCCTTTTCCACAAGGATGACTGCAGAGAGCAGTTGGTGTCAAGTCTTAAATTTAACACTCTCCTAGCATCTTCACCCACAGCAATCTTTCCCTCTTTCGTTGAATCAGCCATGCATTCCTCTGTGATGTCTCTCATGTTGTCTCAACATATTATTTAACTCAATTTGCTAATGAAGTTTACATGTATTCATCTTAGTTGTCCAAGTGCATATTAATTTCTTGAGCACTTAACTTTTTAATCCTCCACAGTTTTTAGTTGATGTGTTCAATGAATAATTATTGATTTTACTCTTTATAATTTTTTATATCAGCTTTATTTATATTATTTTATATCATTATTTATATCAGCTTTATTGTACTGTTTTATTATTATTTGTATAAAATGCTTTCATAAAAATGCATTTTTAGTATAATACAGGATCATATTCTTCCCTTAGGGAGTAATCTTGTTATACCTTTGAGCATAGCAAGATAGGGTTTTGTAATTTTCAGAAAATTTTCAGTTTTCCTACATCAGTTTGGAATACCTCTTCCTGATTTATGAGGGCAAAGCTAGTGGAGAGTACTTGTTTTCATAAGACATTTTCACTCTAAGTGGCACTTCTCAAAAACACCATGATTCTATGATTTGGGCTTCTCATATTTATTTTAAGTTACTGTTTGGGAAAAGTTCCATATTACAGTAATGAAAACTATCTTCTTTTAAGATAAATTTCAGCCATTGTTGGAGGTATTAATGCACAGTTGCAAGTAATTGACCCTTTCCCCACTCCTTAATCTATTTTACATTACCATTTTCCTTTACATGTTATAAAAATCATTTGCAAAAAAAAGCAGCTAGATGAGAACTTTAATAGTACTTGAATCTCAGCTCTGGGTTAATGCTACATGCAGTAGAAGAAAAATTTTGAGGAGTTCTGGCATAGTTGTAACAGCTGAGAAGACAAGATTTATAGGCACGTAAAATTACTGAATGAATTAAAGGCATAAAATTATAGAACTCAGTTGGTTGAGCACCTGACTCTTGGTTTTGGCTCAACTCATGATCTCGGGATCCTGGGATCAAGCCCCGTGTTGGCCTTCTGATTCAGCAAGGGGGTCTGCTTGAGGAGTCTCTCCCTCTTCCTCTGCCCCTTCCCCCTGTTCATGTCCTCTATCTCTAAAATAAATAAATAAATCTTTAGAAAAATGGTAGAACATAGTTAAGCACATAATGAGTGAAACAAAAGTATTCTACGTTACATTTATAGAAGTTCTTTTTCCAAGCTTCTCAAAAGAATTTGAAGAGTGAATAATGAGAGCTGACAATTATTAACATTTATTGCATGCCTTATGCTGAACAAAGGGCCTTTGGATGTATTATTTAATCTCCCACAACACTCTTTCTAGGTAGGCATTATTTTACTTCTATCTTAAAGGAGAGAACACCGAAGCCTATAGGGACTAAATCATTTGTTCAGCATCAAAGTGCCCAAGTTTGGACCCATTTCAGATTCTGACTCAAAACCCTGAGATGCTCTCAACCTCTTTGAACTTAAGATCACAGCCAACTTTCTAGGTCTTGAGAATGATTCAGTGGGTCATAACTATGATGCTAAGAAATAAAATAGTAATTAGCAGGGTACCTCCTACATAACATTGTTTTGTGAAACTTCTTTATGTGTGTGTGTGTGTGTGTGTGTGTGTTTCAGTAGAATGGGTCATGATGTGAAATGTAATGCTTACTCTTTGTTGGAGGCAAAAATAAGCTTGAAAATACAACCACCACACTACTGTCTCTCATAGAAATCTTAATTAGGCATATAGAGAAGATAGAAAGAGGGATTTTTTTTTTTTTTTTTTTTTTTGCTGAGGGCTGAAGAGGTTAAGACCCCAGAAGCCAAATAGGACTACTTCTTAAAATGAGAAATATATGGAATTAGGAATTCAGTTTGGCTTCACTGAGTGACAGCAATATGCAACATACTGCGCTAGATGGCACAATGACTACAAAGCTATTAAGGATGCCCTCCCTTCCCACACAAGCTTCAGGTCTAGAGGAATAGGTAATATTATCAGGGAGAGCGGTGATGGGTAAGAGAGTCATCCTGAGTAGTGTGAAGAGGCAGAGTAGGGGTCACCTCAGTGATTTATTCTTTTATGATTAAAGGGATATTTAGAGAATATTTTATTCCAGGTTATCTCCCTGCCAGTTTCTATGGTATCTGAACTACCAGCAAAACTTAATGCTTGTGGGGAAGGGAGATGGTTTCCTTTTTGAGGGAAATGTAAATGATTTCCAGAGGAGTAGATATCAAGTTTGTGGGATTAGTCTGTAACATGCAAAAAATTACCCCAAGGATAGCAAGGAGGTGAGATTCCAAATGCCTTGACATTTATTGGGTGCAAAAGTAAGAATGACTTTTTTTTTTTTTTAAGATTTGTATTTATTTATTTGACAGACAGATCACAAGTAGGCAGAGAGGCAGGCAGAGAGGGAGGAGAAGCAGGCTCCCTACTGAGCAGAAAGCCCAATGTGGGGCTGGATCCCAGGACCCCTGAGATCATGACCTGGGCCGGAGGCAG
This sequence comes from Lontra canadensis, assembly GCF_010015895.1. Taxonomy (NCBI): domain Eukaryota; kingdom Metazoa; phylum Chordata; class Mammalia; order Carnivora; family Mustelidae; genus Lontra; species Lontra canadensis. The sequence continues at coordinate 116,710,388 of NW_022630995.1, forward strand.
AGGCTTAACACACTGAGCCACCCAGGCACCCTAAGAATGACTTTTGAAAGAAGTGTTGCTGGGTACTAGTTATCCAAGAAAAATAAGAGAAGCCAGAAGCTAAGAAGGGAGACCAGATTATACAATTTTACTTAGGACAGGCCTGGGCTAGAGTGGTACACCCAAGTGACTAAAAAGTAGGCAGAAAGGGAATAGAATTGGGATTCTCAAGAAAGAACTTGCAGTCGGCTGGCACTGTTTGCCCATCAGTTCCTGCTCCCCTTTGCTGTCCCACCCATGTTGTAGCTATGCATTCTCAGCTGAGATGGGAAAGAAAACCGTTTTTCCATGGGAAAAGGGAATTTTAAAAATGATGTGGATTGTGAATTGAATTCCCTTTGATGCTTGTCTGAAGAAACAAGTAAGGATTAGAATTACACCTACCTAGTTTTGACTTTTGAACTTACGTGGTTTCATCAAGAAAGTCATTTCTCTGAGATGGATAATCTGCTCTTTTTCAATCTTGTGTAAAATGCCACAGAAATATGGCTACCATAGGCTCTCTAACAACCTTCCAATAATTTAATTCCTTAAGTCCATATTGTTTAGAAGCCACAACAATTGTGTCTCTTTGAAAGAGCACCCAAAGAGACTAGGCCTCATGAACCCTGGATTTTATCTGGGTTATGGAGTTCATTTAATTATCCCAGAACCCCTTTAGTAAAGCTGCATGGTCTGGAGGGAGTGTTTTGGTTCCTTCCAGCTGCCTCAAAGGCATTAAACTGTGTTTTGTGCAACTTTAAACACCTATCTACATGAATGCTACTGGTTCAGGGAAGTCCAAAGATCTAGTACCTACAAAGGAAAGAAGTATCCTAAGTGTTTTTCTTGGCCTTAGGAAGGAACTCTGTCTTCTTATGGTAGAGAAATGATTCTTCAGAGAGATCTTGCTGCAAATCAATATCATTCTTGGGAAATGAGTAGAAGTCCACCTTGTTCCATTTACTATCTTAAAACAATAAGATGGTATTGTTCTCGTTCATTGTATTGTGAATAAAGTCTTTCGGTTGTCAGGGGGATTTACTGTTCTGAACTATAGTGTGAGGATGTGTGTTAATCAGTTACAGTACAAATACCCAGTTGGACTTCTCAAAAATAATGCCAAGTCCCAAAGATCAGAAAGGCATAGGGGTTTTGCATTAAATTAGGAGCACAGATGTTCCAATTCTTTTAAGAAGGAACACCTTACCAGTGATGAATGTCTGAATCACCTGTATCAATTTTACCACTCACGAAGCAAAATATGGCTAGAATTAAATGCAATTGAGGGCTTCCTTACTACGTTTAAAACAATTATAGTAAGAGCATTTAATATGAGATCTACCCTTTTAAACAAATTTTAAGTGTAGAATATAGTGTTGATAAGTATAGGCACGATGTTTTACAGCAGATCTCTAGAAATTACTTTGTATCACTGAAACTTTATACCCATCAAAGAGCAACTCCCCATGTCCCCCCGTCTCTGGCAAACCACCATTCTACTCTGTTTCTATGAGTCTTTTACTATATTAGGTACCTCATGTCAGTGAACTCCTTACTACCCTTAAGGTGGCATGAGTGTGGTAAATGAGATATAAGAGGGAAAATTGAGCAATATAATGGTCAAGGGCAGGCGGACATTTCCCAGATGTAGCTTGGAAACATTCCAAATTTATAGTTAAAGATAAATAATGTTTTTTTGTAAATTCCTTGTTCCCAGTTGTGAGCTGTCTGATGTGATCATGACCTTGTCAGCAAATTCTATTTTCATTGTGACTGGAAAATATTTTACCTCATGTTCACTTTGGGGAAATTTTAGTCCTTACTGTTCTAATTTCTTCCTTCACTGATTTGCCTTCTTCTCTTTTGTCTGAGAACCTTCATGGAAAGTTCCACTCATTGGTCTAAGAGTTTCTTCCCCAATGTCATCCTAAAGTGCTACTGTATTATACTGACTTTATCTTAGTAATTGCTATTTCCCTCACATAAAAAGATACTGTTCTTTATTGCTGAGACCTAAGTTGTGAGGCAAGATAGCTGGCACAACCTCAATTCAATATTAGTATTAATATGAGTGAAGTAGTGACAGAAGAATTCTATGGAAGTAGAAAGAATACCTGATATTTTAAAAATGGATTTTATGATATCCTCACTTTCTCCTAAAACTATTATGTGATTAATATCAGTTAAGATAAAGTTTGTCCTGGTGGTAGGTATTATGGAGGGCACGTATTGCATGGAGCACTGGATGTGGTGCATAAACAATGAATTCTGTTACACTGAAAAGAAATTACATTTTAAAAAAAGATAAAGTTTGTTTTGTTATGAGACCCTTTTAAAATTTTCAGAAAATATTTCCCAATGATTGAAGTAAGTCTGTGGTGTGTCATAAATGGGCCTAGAAATTGATGGATTTATATGGTGTATAGGCAGAAATATAGTAACCTCCAATACTCTTACCGTTGGCATATACCGGATTTGAGTAACACTGTAAATTGTCCTGTACTGTAGTAGTTAGGGAAGTGAATCAGGGTTAATATCTACATTTCTTCATTTATTAGAGAAAGAGTGAAGAGTGTCTGGGGGAAGGGGCAGTGGGAGAGGCAAAGAGAGGATCTTAAGCAGGCTCAATGCCCATAATAGAGCCCAATCTGGGGCTCGATCTCACAACCCTGAGATCATGACCTGAGCTGAAATCAAGAGTCAGATGCTTAACTGACTGAACCACCCAGGTACCCCAAGATTTATATTTAAAATTGGATGCGGGGCACCCGGTGGTGGTTCAGTCATTAAATGTCTGCTTTTGGCTCAGGTCATGATCTCAGGGTCCTGGGATTGAGCCCTGAGCCCTGAGCCCCACATCTGGCTCCCTGCTAGGCAGGAAGCCTGCTTTTCCCTCCCTGTCTATCCCTTCCCCTGCTCGTGTTCACTCTCTCTGTCAAATAAACAAATCAAGCCTTTAAAAAAATACCAACCAGAGGATAAACTTACATGCCTTCTGTTTAAAACAAACAAACAAACAAATAAATAAATAAAATAGTCTGCATTTGGAGAGGAGGGAAAAAAGGGAACATTTATGTGTAGTTTCTATACATTTTCTCCAATGATGATATATAGTTAAACTCTGTTCAATATATAATTAGTCCTATGCTTAGTGCTATAATAAAGAATGTGGGAGATATAAAAGAACTAACTGTTCCACCTCGCCCCAGGGAGAAAATTACCATTGACAAGATAAGACAGCCATCATAGGAAACTGCACTGTATCAGGGAATTAGAGAAACTTAAGTTCAGAGCTTACCCCTTTAAATCACTCAGGTGTATTTTTGCAGAAACCTAGAACATGATGAGATTATGAATGAACCTTAAGTTGTTTAAGAGCCCATATTTTTGTGGTTGTCTATTGAATTAGACATGGCAGCCACAGGAAGCTTAGGAAATGAGGTCGGACAAACAGAGAGTGGGGAGGGGTGATGCTTGTTTTGTCCCACTGTGTCCATGAAATTTTATATTAAGTGGACTTCAGTATGTTTGCTGAATCCCACCCACAGGGGAAATGTTGCTGTTTTATTGGAACTTGAGGTAAAATAAACTTCCATGTCCTGGACTTCCTGGCCTGCCTCAGCAAGCCAGCCCAGAAGGTACTATGTCCATGTAGCTCCCTGCCTCTCACCCCACTGTAAAGGCCTCGCTTTTGTTGCCCTAATGAGTACACCTCTTCTTGACATCCCGAATCTTCTTATTCTTTTACTACAAGGAAACAAAGATTAAAAATACAAGAAGTTTTCTATCTAAAAGAGGAGGGAAAGACAAAGTCTCTAACTTTCCTATCAGGGGAAACCACTAGTATCTAAATAGCAGTGATCCTGCAGGGCTGGCTCCATGGGCAGGTTGGCGCTTGGGTGAGTGGTCTGTGTTGCCACGTAGACGCCATACTCCGAAGGGACCCACACTGGGACTAATGCTCTGCGGATGCCGTCTTTAAATTAATGATTATCTTTGAACTTGTGTTCTCTAAGTGAAGTCTGGTGAGCTAGGGAGCGTGTTCTTGAGCAGCTTTATAATTTAACACTTCTAACGACACCTTCCCCTGCTCTCTGAATAAGAGGCCCTGCGTTTGCACTGGGCTTTGCAAATTATGTGACTGCTCTTGTCTCTTTGGGGAACTCTACAGTTTTTTTAATTCTACTAATAACAGCATGCCAATTGAGAGTTTTCTCCGAGTAGTGGTTATATTCATCTATTAAACTTGTATCATAACATTTTGTTGCAAACCTTCTTGAGGCTACTCTGTAGAGTCATTTTACAGTAATAACTGACCTAGTCTGTTTAGGCTGCTATAGCAAAAGTGCCATAGAGTGAATGCCTAAACAACAAATATCTATTTATCACAGTTCTGGAGGGTGGGAAGTCCAAGGTCAAGGCACCAGCAGATTCAGAGTCTGGTGACAGCCTGCTTCCTGGTTTTTGGACAGCCCTCTTCCTATAACTTCACATACGGAAAGGGGTAGGGTAGTTCTCTGGGCTCTCATTTATAAAGACACAAATTGCTTTTCAGGACGGCTCCACCTCCCAAAGACCTCACCTCCAAATGCCATCTTATTGGGGTTAGGTTTCAACATATGAATCTGGGGACACACATTCAGTTTACAGGAAATCATGAAAAGGAGTTAACTATCATTAGCATCAGTATAAGTAATTCTAAAATCAAACGTAGTTGTCAAATGTAGTTGTCATGGATACTGAGGGTATTTCTAAAGATTTTCAGATATGTAGCATATGGCTTCCTAAGAGGACTATCTTCAAGGAGATTTCACTTGGATGTATAAATACTGATAATTTAACAACTCATCTTATAATTATTAGTCATGATTACAAAAAAAGTTACCTGTAGAATTAAAGTAAGCTGAAACCTTCCTCTCTGATCTGATTTCACATCTTAAAAAGATCCACATTTTCTATAGACCTGTTTGGGGTAAATGATCTAGTTCAAGAATGTGAAACACCTAGCAACTAACATTATCAACTCAGGATAACCTCAATTACAGAGAAAAAGATCCATATTTAGCTAATTCAAAATTGTGCATGGATATAACCTCTAATTATAAGGATACACTATGCTTAAGTAGAAGGATGAGCTTTAGAGAAGTCAATTTAAATACCCACCTATAATGTTGGGGACTCACCAAGAAAGAATAAAGGCTTATCTGTTCCATGCTAGCTACACCACAACTCCTCCTTCCCCCCAAAAAAGAAGGTAAGAGTTTCCTTTTCTTTCTTTCTTTTTTTTGGTAAGATTTTTATTTATTTATTTGAGAGAGAGAGAGAGAAAGAGGTGAGGGGCAGAGGGAGAAGCAGACTCCCACGAACAGGGAGCCCAATGGTGGGGTTGGATGAGGGGCTTCACCCTGGGACTCCAGGATCATGATGTGAGCTGAAGGCAAAACACTTAATGGACTGAGCCACCCAGGTGTCCCTGAGAAGATAGGAGTTTCTAAGGTTCAGTGTTTCTTGAATCTTATTGTGTTTAAAAAATATCCAATAGGGCTTCAAAACTGCAAGCTTCCTGTGTGAACTGAGAGAGACCCTGGTTCTTTTGATCTGTAGTGAGACCCAGGAATCAGTACTATTAATTTGCCCAAGTTTCTTCTGACCTCCCTGGCTGCTGTTTCTTTGTATTTTTTGCTGGTTCCTCCCCAGTTCTCCTACTTCTAAACTTGAGTGTGACCAAAGGTTCTAACCCATTCTTAGACTGCATTTCTATTTTTACTCACTGTTAATGATCTCATCCTCTCTTATGACTTCCAAACTATCTATATGCTGATGACTTCCAAATTTATATCTCTTGACTGATTTTTCCATAAGTTTTAGAGATTGGGTGTCCAGCTGCTGCCATGACATTGCCTTTTGGGTGTCTAATAGGTATTGTCTTCATTTCAGCTCTACCAGAAAGGATTCAAATACTAGCAGATTTTTTCTGTTGTTATATTTTTGTTATGTTTTATATTGGAGTAGGGGAGATAAAAGTAAGGAAATGGGGAAATGAGACAAAGAAATGAAGTAATTCAATAAAGGATTCATTATCAAACCAGCTACCTTCTGGGCAAATGGAGTGCTGGGAGAATTCTGGAGACCAGTGTAAAACACAAGGCTCACTTATTCCTCTTGAAGGGCGAGGGAACTGGGGTACTTATACCCCAAATCCTGTCAGTTACTGGTTGACACCTGCTCTTGGAGGATATTAATTCCCTGGCACATCCAGCCACTTTTGGTGGAAAGCAGACTCCTATGGCAAAAGAGCATCGTCAGGCAAAGATGTAAATTTCTGGAAATGGAAGTTGGGCAGGTGTACAGTGGAGTGGATAAGAGGACAGATGAAGACCATAAACCACTTATGCCACAGACACTTCAAACTTAACCTGTCTTCTGATAGTCACTGCTTCCAACCCCACGCTTCCAACAGAATTGCCAATCTCAGAAGTGCAGCTCCTTTCTTCCGTTGCTCTGGCTGAAGACCTTGGAGTCATTGCTGAGTCTTTTCTGTCCTTCATCCTCCAGATCCCGTCAACCAGCAAATTCTGTCCTCTCTACTTTTGGAATACACCCTGAATCCAAATCCTTCACTCCACCGCTACTCCAAGGCACCATCACCTCTTGTCTAGATCGTCCCAATAGCCACCTTAGCTGTCACACTGCTTCTACCTTTTCACCCATCTTAACCAGACAGCCAAGAGGTCCTTGTAAAATGTAGGTCTGGATGATGGAGGTTCCCTGCTCAAACACTCAGATACTTTTGCATTCCACGCAGTGAAAGCCAAAATACTTCCTATGACTTAAACAGTGTTATGTATTGGCACTTTCCTGCCCTAAATTCATTGTATCTCTGACCTCCTCTCTTACTCTGACTACTCTCTTTTTGCCAGTCATATAAGTCATACTTAATGCTCCTCAAACATGCTAGGCAGGCACAGTCCTGCCTTTGTATTTGCTGTCACCTCTGCCAGCGGTGTTCTTTCACCTGATATCATTTTGGCTTGCTTCCTAACTTCCTTCATTTTTTAGTCAAAAGTTATTTTTCATTGAGAATTTTCCTTGCCATGCTATGTAAAATGTTAGCCCTTCCCACACATTCCTAACTCTCCTTTCTGAATTAGTTTTTTCCTTAGTATTTGGCCCTATATAGCGCACTATATATTTTAATTTATTCAACTTATTTATGACCTGTATCTACCCTAGATCTTAAGCTCCTAAAGGCAGGATTTTTTGCTTACCCTCAATGTTTGGTATTTTTTTCTTTTTTTGGCTCTCAATAGATATTTGTTGAATAAATGAATAAAATTCATACTACTCTACTTTTTAAATTAAAAAATTATTAATTGAAGTATAACATACAGTTTTATAATAGTTTTAGGTACATAATATAATGACCCAACATTTCTATACGTGTATCAGTGCTCAACACAGTAAATATACTCTTAGTCCTCTTTATCTATTTTACTTATCCCCTCACCCACCTCCTGTCTGATAACCACAAGTTTGTTCTCTGTATGTAAGAGTCTGTTTGTTTTTTATGTCCTTTTTGTTTATTCATTTGTTTTGCTTCTAAAATTCCACATATGAGTGAAATTAAATGGCATTTGTCTTTCTTTGACTTATTTCACATAGCATGATACTGTCTACATCCATCCGTGTTGTCACAAATGGCAAGATCTCATTCTGTTTTATTGCTGAGTAATATTCCAACGTATGTATATACCACATCCTCTTTCTCCATATATCTATCAGTGAACACTTAGGTTGCTTCTAAATCTTGGCTATTGTAAATAGTGCTGCAATAAGCACTAGCATACATATACCTTTTCAAATTAGTGTTTTCATTTTCTTTGGGTAAATACCCAGTAGTGAAATTACTAGATTATATGGTAACTCTATTTTTAATTTTTTGAGGAAACTCCATACAGCTTTCCACAGTGGTTGTACCAATTTGCATCCCCACCAACAGTGCACAAGGGTTCTTTTTCCTCCCCATCTTCATCAACACTTGTTATTTCTTGTCTTTTTGATCTAGCCATTCTGACAATTGTAAAGTGATATCTCATTGTGGCTTGATTTGCATTTCTCTGATGTTGAGCATGCTTTCATGTGTCTTTGGGCTATCTGTATGCCTGCCTTAGAAAAATGTCTACTCAAGTCCTCTGCCCATTTTTAATTGGATTATTTGGGTGGGGTTCTTTTGGTATTGAGTTTTATGAGTTCTTTATATATTTTGAATATTAACCCAAATACATTAATCAGTTATATCACTTGCAAATATCTTCTCCTATTCAGTAGGTTATCTTTTTGTTTTGTTGTTGGTTTCCTTTGCTGCAAAAAAGCTTTTTATTTTGATGTCATCCCAATAGTCTATTTTTGCTTTTGTTTCTGTTGACTTAAAAAACATGTCTAGAAAAATATTGCAAGGGGTAATCTCAAAGAAATTACTGCCTGTATTCTCTTCTAGTAGTTTAATGGTTTCAGGTCTTGCATTTAGGTCTTTTAGTCCATTTTGAGTTTATTTTTATGTATGGTGTAAGGAAATGGTCCAGATTTATTCTTTCATATGTAGTTGTGCAGTTTTCTCAGGACTATTTATTGAAGAGACTGTCTTTTCCCCATTATACATTCTTGCCTCCTTTGTCATAAAGTAATTGACCATAGAAGTGTGGGGTTATTTCTGGGCTTTCTATTCTGTCCCATTGATCTATGTGTCTGTTTTTGTGTTGATACCTTACTGTTTTGATTATTATAGCTTTGTAGTAGGTCTTGAAATCTGAAATCCTCCTGTTTTGTTCTTTCTCAAAATTGCTTTGTGGTTCCACACAAACTTTAGGATTATTTGCTCTAATTCTGTGAAAAATACTGAAGGTATTTTAATAAGATTGCATTGAATTTGTAGATAGCTTTGGGTAGTATGATCATTTCAACAATATTATTTCTTCCAATCCATGAGCCTGGAATATCTTTCCATTTGTTTGTGTCATCTTCACTTACTTTCACCAATGTTTTATATTTTCCTGAGTACAGGTCTTTCACATCCTTGGTTAAGTTATTCTGAGGGATTTTATTCTTTTTGGTGCAATTGTAAGTGAAATTATTTTCTTAATTCTTTTTCTGCTACTTCATTATTAGTGTATGGAAATGCAACAAGTGTCTGTATATCAATTTTGCATCGTCCAGACTTACTGATTTCATTTGTCTGTTCTAGTAGTTTTTTGGTGGAGTCTTTTGGGTTTTCTATATAGAATATCATGTTATTTGTAAATAGTGGAAGTTCTACTTCTACCTTGTCAATTTGGATGCCTTTTATTTTTTGTTGTTGTTGTCTGATTGCTGTGGCTAGGACTTTCAGTACAACTTTGAATAAAAATGGTGAGAATGAACATCCTTGTCTTTTTAAAAATTTTTTAAAGATTATTTATTTTAGAGAGAAAGAGAGAGAGAGCATGCAAACAGGGGGAGGGGCAATGGGAATGGGAGAGGGTGAGAGAGAATCCCAAACAGACTCCCCACCAAACATGGAGCCTGATGTAGGGCTTGATCTCTGGACCCAAGATCATCACCTGATCCTAAATCAAAGTCAGATGCCCAACAAACTAAGTCACCCAGGTGCCCCATGCACATCTTTGTCTTGTTCCTTATCTTAGATGAATTCTCAGTTTTCACCACTGAGTATATATTAGCATAGGCTTTTCACATATGGCCTTTACTATGCTGAAGTATGTTCTCTCTAATCCTACCTTGTTTAGAGTTTTTAAAATCATGAATAGATGTTGTACTTTGTCAAATGCTTTTTCTGCATCTAGTGAGATGATCATATGGTTTTTTCCTTTTATTCAAATCTGAATCATAAAGCCTTTCAAAATTAATTCATATGCCATATCTGACAATGAGAAGAAAATACCATTTCTCCATGGCAAGAAAATTATTTACCAAGACAGTAGAAGAGATTAACATTACTTGGTATAACATGCACAGTGGCACAAGTTGGCACACTCTTTTTGAGAATGATGAAAAATGGCTACAATATTTCCCCTTCTTTAAACACAACCTTAGTTAAGTAGTTGTTACTTGGGAAGTTGTGTGTCTCAGGACTTGACTTTGTGATTTGTTTTTGCCAATGGGTCTTTAGCAACCATGAAGCAAGCAGGGTATTGGAAAGGACTTACATGTAAGACTTTCAGGAGAATGAGACAGAGGTAGCCTGCTGGAGGACATAAGGTGATGAGGAAGAGAACTAAGCAATATTGCCTGCCAAACACCAGACACATGAGTGAGGCTGTATCAGATCATCCGACACTCAGCTAATAAACCAGCTTACAACAGTGGCCTGAGAGAACCCAGGAGAGAGCAGTTGAGCAGTCTAGTATGAAAGAGCCACCTAGTCAAGTCAAAGGTCTATGAGCTAAGTAAAACTGTTATCATTTTGAGCCCATAAATTTTAAGGTAATTAACAATATTTATTGATATATTTTCTTGAATCAAATCTACATTTGTTTTTACATTTTAAAATTTTCCTTTGGTTCCTAACATTTATTTATTTCACATTCCTAAAGGGATCTCTACTGAAGTGTATATGTCCCTAATTACTATCCAAATATTTAAGAATTAAGCCCTACCCTTAGGGATTAATTATATTTGATGAATATATCCTATCCCTTCCTCCATCTAAACCACATGATTTGACCTTCTTATTTAAGATTTGCTGACAGTAGTGTTATTATTAAATAAAGATTAGCTTAATATGTTCTAAGTATGTAACCTATAGAAAATAGCCTACTTATTTAGGCTGCTTCCTTTAATAGGTGTGATTTATACCATGTTGTGAATGACATACATCAATTCAGCTAGTCATAGTTTTCAAGTTTTTCTAAGTATTGGAGGTCTCCAATAACTAGGAGTGGCTGGGAGTTACAAGACTCCCTCTGCAGGAACTTGTTACTATAGTACTATATTATAGTGAAAACAATCTCGGATAGAAATTGCAACATAATTAAGGATGGATTAGCAAACAGACAAAAACAACCAAGGCACAAGAAGACCTCACTGTCTTTCTTTTAGGTGTTTCCAAAAAGTACCTTGCATGAAAGATTCACTCTTAGGCAAATGCAGTGACATTTTGATGACAGGTTCAGCCTACCTTTTACTTGGGTTAGGAAATAGAATACCCATTAATTGGGAGGCTTATTCTAGACCTTAGTCTAGATGAACTAAGCTACTGGGTACATCAGAATCTTTCACTCTGTTCACTTAGAAAAGAGATACTTGTGTGATCTTTCTAGCTTGCTGTGTGTTTTTGTGGGTTTATTTTGTTGGGAGTTCACTCAGCTTTTTTAATCTGTAAGTTTTGTCTTTTGCTAAATTTGAAAAGTTTTCTGCCTTTATTTTTTCAAGTACTTTTCCATCCCTGGCTTCTTTTCTCTCTCCTCTTCAACTTCTATGACATGAATCTTAGAACTTTTATTATAGTCCCACTGGTCCCTGAGGCTCTTTTTTTTTAAAAGTCTTTTTTCTCTTTGTGTTGAGATTCGGTAGTTTCTATTGTCCTGTCTTCCAGTCCATGGATTCTTTTGTTTGTCTCTTCCATTCTATTGAACTCATCCACTGAGTTTTTTATTTCAGCTACTATATTTCTCAGTTCTAAAATTTCCATTTGTTTCTTTATATTTCTGTTTGTTTTCTGAGACTTTCTTTCATTTGTTTGGAATATGTTTATAAATTTCTCATTGAAGAATTTTATGATGACTGCTGTAAGGTTATTTGTTAGATAATGCTAACATCTTTGTCATTTCAATGTTGGCATCTATTGATTATCTTTTTTCATTCAATTCAAGATCTTCCTCTTTCTTTTTATGAGAGTGATTTTCAGTTGAGTCGTGGATATTTTTATAATAAACTATGAGATTCTGGACCTTATTTAACTTCTGTTTTGGTTGACTTTCTCTGACTCCACTCCAAAAGAGGAGAGGTATGCCCTGCCTCATCAGGGTCAGGGGAAAGTAGAAGCTCCAGTTTCCCACGTGGGTTCTGATAACATCTAGTGCTTGTGTGTCTGTGGCTCCACATTACTCCAGGCAATGAGATTTCTGGCTTCCCATGTGGTCTCCGCTGGCATCATAGGTGGGTGGCATCATTAGCACTAGGTAGTGGTGAAAGTCCTAACTCTCCACTAGATGTTCTCTGACATCACTTCAGTAGAGAGGTGCAGGATAGAAGTGGATCTATACTCCCCTCATGGTTACCAGGGATACCACAGGGTAAGATTCTCACAGGCTGGCTAAAATGAAAGTCTCATTTTCCTTCTTAGCCTTCTCTGACACCATCCCAGTGGTGTGGATGAGGGCATGGGACACCTTCTTATAGCCTCTCCAATATAGAAGTCTAGAATCCTCACTTAGCCTTGGCTTGCATCTGTGGGAGTAGGGCCACACATTTTCCTGTAGTGTTTGGAAGAAGTAGAGTAATTATTATCTAAAACGTTCAGTCTTGCTAGGTTTCCTTATTCCTGTTCCTTTGACTAGAGAGTGCAGGGTTTTGTTGGGGCTTATTTTTAATTTTTTGTCTACTATTATTGGCATTTCTGGGTTGCTAGTATCTCCAGCTCCAAGTCTGACATGTATGAGGTAAAAATAAAACTGAGGAAACTTAAAACCTTGTCATTCCTTGGATTTCATGGTCCCTGGCCAGTCTGTTTAATTCTCTCCATTGTTCAGAGTATTGTTTGGTTTGTTTTACATATATGTCCAGGGATTTTAGTTGTAGTAAATGGAAGGAATAGGGGAAGATACCTGTACTCCATCTTCTCAGAAGTGAAAGTCGTCTATCATTATTTTTAAGAACAGTTTTAAGCTCACAACACAGTTGAAAGGAAGGTACAGAGATTTTCGACATACCCATTTCCCTCACACATGCATTGCCTCCCCCATTGGCAACATCATTCACCAAAATGGTACATTTGTTATCAAGGATGAATTTACATTGACACATCATGATCATTCAAAGTCCATAGTTTATCTTTGGGTTTACCCTTGGTGTTATACATTTCTATGGGTTTGGACAAATGCATGATAACATATAGCCATAATTATAACATCATACAGAGTATTTTTCACTGCTCTAAAAATCCTATTTATTCTGCATATTCATCTCCCCTTCTCCCACTGGTCTTTTTACTGTTTCCATAGTTTTGCTTTTTCTAGAATGTCATATAATTGAGATCATATAGTTCAGTAGCCTTTTCAGATTGGCTTCTTTAGTTTAGTAATACGAACTTAAGTTTCCTGCATATCTTGAGCTTGATTGCTCTTTTTTTTTTAGTGATAAATAATATTCCACTGTCTGGATGTAACAACATTTATTTATTCATTCTCCTCCCGAAGGAACTCTGGTTGCTTCCGAGTTTTGGCAGTTATGAATAAAGCTGCTATAAATATCCCCTGTGCTGGTTTTTGTGTGGATATATCTTCAACTGCTTTGGGCAAACACCAAGGAGAGTGACTGCTGGCTGATAAAACGAGTATATTTAGTTTTGTAAGATACTGCCGAACTATCTTCCAAAGTGCCTGTACCATTTTGTATTTCTATCAGCAATATATGAGAGTTCCTGTTGCTCCACATCCTGGCCAGGAATTGATATTATTAGTGTTCTAAATTTTGGCCATTTTAATAAGTGCATAGTGATATCTCATTGTTTTAATTTGCATATCTTGATGCCATACGGTGTGGAACATCTTTTCATATGCTTGTTTGTCACTTGCATATCTCCCTTGGTGAAGTGTTTGTTAAGATCTTTGACATATTTTTTGATTATGTCATTTGTTTTCTTATGTTGAATTTTAAGGGTTCTTTACTTATTTTGGATAACAGTCCTTTATTAGGTGTGTCTTTTTGTAAAAATTTTTTTCCCAGTCTGTGTCTTATCTTTTAACTCTCTTGGCAGCTTTTGTAGAGCTCAAGTTTTTAATTTTAATGAAGTCCAGGTTACCAATTGTTTCTTTCATGTATCATGCCTTTGTTGTTGTATCTAAAAAGTATTCACCCTACCCAAGGCCATCTGGGTTTTTTCTTGTATTATCTTCTAGGAGTTTTATTGTTTTGCATTTTACATGTAAGTTTCTGATATATTTTGAGTTAATTTTTGTTGAAGGGTATAAACGCTATGTCTAGATTCAATTTTTTATATATGGGTATCCAAGTTTTCCAGCCTCATCTGCTGAAGAGACTATCTTTGCTCCATTGTATTGTCTTTATTCCTTTTCAAAGCTCACTTGACTATGTTTATGTGGGTTTATTTCTGGGCTCTCTATTCTCTTCCACTGACCTGTTTATTTATTTTTTAAAAATTATTTATTTATTTATTTATGCCATACCACACTGTCTTAATTACTGTAGCTTTACAGTAAATTTTGAAGTCAGGTGGGGTCAGTCCTCCACTTTGTTCTTCTCCTTCAGTATTGTGTTTGCTTTTCTGGGTCTTTTGCTTCCCATATAACTTTTAGTATTGGTTTGTTGATACCCATAAAGTAACTGACAGTATTTTGACTGACATTGCATTAACTTTATACATCAAGTTAGGAAGAATTGACACCCTGACAAGTTTTCCTATTTATAAACATGGAATATTTCTCCATTTATTTATTCTTTGATTTTGTTCATCAGAGTTTGTAGTTTCCCTCATATAGATCTGTACATATTTCATTAGGTTTACACCCAAATATTTAATTGGGGGGTACTAATGAAAATTATATTAGCATTTTTAATTTCAAATACCATTTTTTCATTGTTACTATATAGGAAAACAGTTGATTTCCTGTATGTTAACTTGTATCCTGCAATCTTGCTAATCATTGCTTATCAATTTCAGCAGTTTATTTTTGTTTTGATATTTGGTTGATTCTTTGGGTTTCTATATAGATGATCATAGCATCTGTGAACAGAAAAAGTTTTATTTCTTTCTTCCTAGTGTGTGTGTGTGTGTGTGTGTGTGTATATATATATATATATATATATATATATCTTTTCCTCCTTTTTGCTTTATTGCATTAGTAAGGACTTCCCATATGATGTTGAAAAAAAGTAGTGAAAGGGGATATTATGGTATTTAAATCTACATTATCACCATTTTTTGCATAGTTTTGTCACGATTCTGATTTTGCCATTCTTTTCTTTTCTTTTTTTTTTTTTTTTTTGCCATTCTAATTTTAATACTAATTCTGGCCATATGGATTTTAAAAATCCGGAAGAGCACAGGGGAGCCAACATTAGCATGCCCTAGCCTCCACCTTGTTCAAAATTTGTACAAATAACTGAGATGAATGTTAAAAGACAATAATATATTTGGTAGAGCAGGTGGCCCCAAGATGGGCCTCTTTGGCATGAAGATTACTTTGAGTTAAAATGTAATCAAGACCCAGACAATTCTGAAAAAGTTCTTTACCTCCTCTTCAACTGCCTAAAAAGAATTGAGATGTATAGGACCTACTCTAGGAAGAGAGCTATCACAATAGATATCTACATTACATTATGAACTAGACATGGTAGACAGAGAGGAACCTAGCTACACCTGTTTGGTCAAAGTCCTCTATGTGCCATTGTTTCTCAGTGGCCCAGTAAACATTTGTTTACCAAACATTTACTCTTTTTCATCTTCCTGCAAATTGCATTCCTTCCCTTTGAAGTCCCAGATACCTACCCCCATACCCTCATGTTACCAGACTCTCTTTGGAATTTCCATGTCTGTGTGGAATCCCCATACGTACAAAATTAAATTTGACTTTCTATTGTCAATATGATTCTTAATCCAGCTAGAAGGACCTTTGAAGGGGACAGGAAATTCTTGCTCCTTGACATTTGCATCTCAAAAAACTGGCAGCAGTAGTTAATACATAGGATCATAAAATCAAGATTCAAAAAACATTGATAAAACAATATCATAAATATTACACTATGCATCTTGATTCAGAAAATAAATTATATAATATAGTATAAGGAGCAGTGTTGGTCTGGTATTGGTTCTTATGGAGCAAGTAACAAGCAAACAACAAATGGAAGGAAGATAGTGCTTATGTGATTAGAAATTTAGAAAACAAAGAAAACCATTATTAATTCAGCTTGCATTTTGGGCCAAGCACTGGCATAGCATCTTGTAGATGCTACAGAATCTATATTAACAGAAAGGAGTGGCCAGAATAAGGGAGGTAATTGTAACATTGTATGCTAAGATGTGTGGATGATATGTGGGCATTGTGCCCAACTAATTGGAGGTGACAAACCTGGTGACAAGTAACATGAAAGGCCATTGAAAAGTGTTTAATTTGATGAGGAAAGGGGTAGAGAGCATGAAAGATGCCATGTGGAAAAAGAATAAATCATTCCTCCTAGAACCAGAAGTGCAAGATAGTGAGTTCCCTGCTACTATAAGTATTTAAGCAATGGCAAAAGGACCAGCTATCAGGGATTTAAAACAAACAAACAAAAAAAGTGATCCCGCTTTAGGTGAACACTGGACTAGATGACCTCTGAGGTCATTTCTTCCATGAATCTATGGACCTTTATAGGCTGAGTTAAGAAGAGAACGGCGAAGTGTTAATCAGGGGCTTAAATCTCACAAAACAGAGCACAGCTGGTCTTTGTCTTTAATGAGATCCAGACATTAATACAAATAACAGGTATTTTTCGTTAGGATAAGTAATGGGATATGAGCATTGTAAAAGAGAGGCACCTGTTTATATATTTAAAAAAATAACTTCCTATAGGGAGATGTCTGCAAATTGAAACACAAATAAGAAAAAAGACTCTTTGTCTCAAGTGTTCTGCTTAATTTTGAACCAGTTAGGGAAAAAAAAAAAAAGTGAGTGAGGTTGCCATCTAGTGACTGTTTTCTGGTTTTCAGTTTAGGAGGCTCTGGGTTCTCACACCTGGTTGTATGTTAGTCTCGCTTGGAAGTTTCCCCAACTATGGATTCTGGACATTCACCTGAAACTGGAATCAGAATCTTTGGAGATGGGGCTCCAGAGGTTCTGCTTTATTTTAAATATCTTCAGATGATTACTCTGGGGCTAGTTTATCACCAGTGTTTGGAATTAATTGCCCTGGGAACGTGCTGTGTGTGGGATGAAGTGCTGCAGGAGCAAATTTATGGGAAGTGCAGTATTTACCTACTTGCTCCAAAAACCGGGTTTTAGGCATATGCAACTTGGTGTTGCGTCTCTGTATCTTTGATCCCAAAATAGGCTTGGCACAGCTAGAATTGACCCTCCTCTATACCTGAAGATATACAATCAAAGATGTTTACTGTAACACTAGTTTTAATAATGATTTTTATTTATGTATTTATTTATTTTTATTTTTATTTTTTTTTATTTTATTTTATTTTATTTTATTTTATTTTATTTTATTTTATTTTATTTTATTTTATTTTATTTTTTATAAACATATATTTTTATCCCCAGGGGTATGGTCTGTGAATCGCCAGGTTTACACACTTCACAGCACTCACCATAGCACATACCCTCCCCAATGTCCATAACCACAGCCGCCGTCCCAACGCCCCTCCCCCCATCAACCCTCAGTTTGTTTTGTGAGATCAAGAGTCGCTTATGGTTTGTCTCTCTCCCAATCCCATTTTGTTTCATTTACTCTTCTCCTACCCCCTTAACCCCCCCATGTTGCATCTCCTCTCCCTCATATCAGGGAGATCATATGATAGTTGTCTTTCTCCGATTGACTTATTTCGATAAGCATGATACCCTCTAGTTCCATCCATGTTGTCGCAAATAGAAAGATTTCATTTCTTTTGATGGCTGCATAGTATTCCATTGGGTATATATACCACACCTTCTTTATCCATTCGTCTGTTGATGGACATCTAGGTTCTTTCCATAGTTTGGCTATTGTAGACATTGCTGCTATAAACATTCGGGTGCACGTGCCCCTTCGGATCACTACGTTTGTATCTTTAGGGTAAATACCCAGTAGTGCAATTGCTGGGTCATAGGGTAGTTCTGTTTTCAACATTTTGAGGAACCTCCATGCTGTTTTCCAGAGTGGTTGCACCAGCTTGCATTCCCACCTACAGTGTAGGAGGGTTCCCCTTTCTCCGCATCCTCGCCAGCATCTGTCATTTCCTGACTTGTTAATTTAGCCATTCTGACTGGTGTGAGGTGATATCTCATTGTGGTTTTGATTTGTATTTCCCTGATGCTGAGTGATGTGGAGCACTTTTTCATGTGTCTGTTGGCCATCTGGATGTCTTCTTTGCAGAAATGTCTGTTCATGTCTTCTGCCCATTTCTTGATTGGATTATTTGTTCTTTGGGTGTTGAGTTTGCTAAGTTCTTTATAGATTTTGGACACTAGCCCTTTATCTGATATGTCGTTTGCAAATATCTTCTCCCATTCTGTCAGTTGTCTTTTGGTTTTGTTAACTGTTTCCTTTGCTGTGCAAAAGCTTTTGATCTTGATGAAATCCCAATAGTTCATTTTTGCCCTTGCTTCCCTTGCCTTTGGCGATGTTCCTAGGAAGATGTTGCTGCGGCTGAGGTCGAAGAGGTTGCTGCCTGTGTTGTCCTCAAGGATTTTGATGGATTCCTTTCTCACATTGAGGTCCTTCATCCATTTTGAGTCTATTTTCGTGTGTGGTGTAAGGAAATGATCCAATTTCATTTTTCTGCATGTGGCTTTCCAATTTTCCCAACACCATTTATTGAAGAGGCTGTCTTTTTTCCATTGGACATTCTTTCCTGCTTTGTCGAAGATTAGTTGACCATAGAGATGAGGATCTATTTCTGGGCTCTCTATTCTGTTCCATTGATCTATGTGTCTGCTTTTGTGCCAGTACCATGCTGTCTTGATGATGACAGCTTTGTAATAGAGCTTGAAGTCTGGGATTGTGATGCCACCAACTTTGGCTTTCTTTTTCAATATTCCTTTGGCTATTCGAGGTCTTTTCTGGTTCCATATAAATTTTAGGATTATTTGTTCCATTTCTTTGAAAAAAATGGATGGTACTTTGATAGGAATTGCATTAAATGTGTAGATTGCTTTAGGTAGCATAGACATTTTCACAATATTTATTCTTCCAATCCAGGAGCATGGAACATTTTTCCATTTCTTTGTGTCTTCCTCAATTTCTTTCATGAGTACTTTATAGTTTTCTG
>NW_022630995.1:116729607-116811555 GCF_010015895.1 Lontra canadensis
GGAAAAGCTTTCAGTTTTTCTCCATTGAGAATGATATTTGCGGTGGGTTTTTCATAGATGGCTTTGATAATACTGAGGTATGTGCCCTCTATCCCTACACTTTGAAGAGTTTTGATCAGGAAGGGATGCTGTACTTTGTCAAATGCTTTTTCAGCATCTATTGAGAGTATCGTATGGTTCTTGTTCTTTCTTTTATTAATGTGTTGTATCACATTGATTGATTTGCGGATGTTGAACCAACCTTGCAGCCCTGGAATAAATCCCACTTGGTCGTGGTGAATAATCCTTTGAATGTACTGTTGAATCCTATTGGCTAGTATTTTGGTGAGAATTTTTGCATCTGTGTTCATCAAGGATATTGGTCTGTAGTTCTCTTTTTTGATGGGATCCTTTTCTGGTTTAGGGATCAAGGTGATGCTGGCCTCATAAAATGAGTTTGGAAGTTTCCCTTCCATTGCTATTTTTTGGAACAGTTTCAGGAGAATAGGAATTAGTTCTTCTTTACATGTTTGGTAGAATTCCCCCGGGAAGCCGTCTGGCCTTGGGTTTTTGTTTGTTTGGAGATTTTTGATGACTGTTTCAATCTCCTTACTGGTTATGGGTCTGTTCAGGCTTTCTATTTCTTCCTGGTTCAGTTGTGGTAGTTCATATGTCTCTAGGAATGCATCCATTTCTTCCAGATTGTCAAATTTATTGGTGTAGAGTTGCTCATAATATATTCTTATAATTGTCTGTATTTCTTTGGTGTTAGTTGTGATCTCTCCTCTTTCATTCATGATTTTATTTATTTGGGTCCTTTCTCTTTTCTTTTTGATAAGTCTAGCCAGGGGTTTATCAATCTTATTAATTCTTTCAAAGAACCAGCTCCTCATTTTGTTGATTTGTTCTATTGTTTTTTTGGTTTCTATTTCATTGATTTCTCCTCTGATCTTTATGATTTCTCTTCTCTTGCTGGGTTTAGGGTTTCTTTCTTGTTCTTTCTCCAGCTCCTTTAGGTGTAGCATTAGGTCGTGTACTTGAGACCTTTCTTGTTTCTTGGGAAAGGCTTGAACCGCTATATATATTCCTCTCAGGACTGCCTTTGTTGTGTCCCACAGATTTTGAACCATTGTGTTTTCATTATCATTTGTTTCCATGAATTTTTTCAATTCTTCTTTAATTTCCTGGTTGACCCATTCATTCTTTAGAAGGATGCTGTTTAGTCTCCATGTATTTGGGTTCTTTCCAAATTTCCTCTTGTGATTGAGTTCTAGCTTCAGAGCATTGTGGTCTGAAAATAGGCAGGGAATGATCCCAATCTTTTGATACCGGTTGAGACCTGATTTAGGACCAAGGATGTGATCTATTCTGGAGAATGTTCCATGTGCACTAGAGAAGAATGTGTATTCTGTTGCTTTGGGATGAAATGTTCTGAATATATCTGTGATGTCCATCTGGTCCAGTGTGTCATTTAAGGCCTTTATT
The DNA here is from genome assembly GCF_010015895.1 of Lontra canadensis. NCBI lineage: Eukaryota > Metazoa > Chordata > Mammalia > Carnivora > Mustelidae > Lontra > Lontra canadensis. Next base: position 116,731,072 of record NW_022630995.1, read on the forward strand.
TCCTTGTTGATCTTTTGCTTGGATGATCTGTCCATTTCAGTGAGGGGACTGTTAAAGTCCCCTACGATTATTGTATTATTGTTGATGTGTTTCTTTGATATTGTTATTAATTGGTTTATATAGTTGGCTGCTCCCACGTTAGGGGCATAGATATTTAAAATTGTTAGATCTTCTTGTTGGACAGATCCTTTGAGTATGATATAGTGTCCTTCCTCATCTCTTATTATAGTCTTTGGCTTAAAATCTAATTGATCTGATATAAGGATTGCCACTCCTGCTTTCTTCTGATGTCCATTAGCATGGTAAATTCTTTTCCACCCCCTCACTTTAAATCTGGAGGTGTCTTCGGGTTTAAAATGAGTTTCTTGTAGGCAACATATAGATGGGTTTTGTTTTTTTATCCATTCTGATACCCTGTGTCTTTTGATTGGGGCATTTAGCCCATTAACATTCAGGGTAACTATTGAGAGATATGAATTTAGTGCCATTGTATTGCCTGTAAGGTGACTGTTATTGTATATTGCCTCTGTTCCTTTCTGATCTACTACTTTTAGGGTCTCTCTTTGCTTAGAGGACCCCTTTCAATATTTCCTGTAGAGCTGGTTTGGTGTTTGCAAATTCTTTCAGTTTTTGTTTGTCCTGGAAGCTTTTTATCTCTCCTTCTATTTTCAATGATAGCCTAGCTGGATGTAGTATTCTTGGCTGCATGTTTTTCTCGTTTAGTACCCTGAATATATCATGCCAGCTCTTTCTGGCCTGCCAGGTCTCTGTGGATAAGTCTGCTGCCAATCTAATATTTTTACCATTGTATGTTACAGAATTCTTTTCCCGGGCTGCTTTCAGGATTTTCTCTTTATCACTAAGACTTGTAAATTTTACTATTAGGTGACGGGGTGTGGACCTATTCTTGTTGATTTTGAGGGGGGTTCTCTGAACCTCCTGGATTTTGATGCTTGTTCCCTTTGCCATATTGGGGAAATTCTCTCCAATATACTTTCTGCTGCCCTCTCTCTTTCTCCTTCTTCTGGAATCCCAATTATTCTAATGTTGTTTCGTCTTATGGTGTCACTTATCTCTCGAATTCTCCCCTCGTGGTCCAGTAGCTGTTTGTCCCTCTTTTGCTCAGCTTCTTTATTCTCTGTCATTTGGTCTTCTATATTGCTAATTCTTTCTTCTGCCTCATTTATCCTAGCAGTGAGAGCCTCCATTTTTTATTGCACCTCATTAATAGCTTTTTTGATTTCAACTTGGTTAGATTTTAGTTCTTTTATTTCCTTAGAAAGGGCTTTTATATCTCCCGAGAGGGTTTCTCTAATATCTTCCATGCCTTTTTCGAGCCCGGCTAGAACCTTGAGAATTGTCATTCTGAACTCTAGATCTGACATATTACCAATGTCTGTATTGATTAGGTCCCTAGCCTTTGGTACTGCCTCTTGTTCTTTTTCTTGTGGTGAATTTTTCGGCCTTGTCATTTTGTCCAGACAAGAGTATATGAAGGAGCAAGTAAAATACTAAAAGGGTGGCAACAACCCCAGAAAAATATGCTTTAACCAAATCAGAAGAGACCCCAAATCGTGAGGGGGGAGAAAGGGGATAAAAAGAGGTTCAGAAAGAAAAAAAGGAAAAATAGAAAAAAAAAGAAACAATTAAAAAAAAGAAAACGAATAAAGAAAAAATATAAAAAAGAAATATATATATATATTAGATAAACTAGTTAAAACGTTAACGAAAAGGGTAAAAGTTTAAAAAATTTTGGCAGAAGAAGAGAAAAAAAAATTGAAAAAGAAAAAAAATTAAATTAACTGCAAGGCTAAAGAATCACGGGGAGAAAGCCATGAGTTCCGTGCTTTGCTTTCTCCTCCTCTGGAATTCTGCTGTTCTCCTTGGTATTGAAACTGCACTCCTTGGTAGGTGAACTTGGTCCTGGCTGGATTTCTTGTTGATCTTCTGGGGGAGAGGCCTGTTGTAGTGATCCTCAAGTGTCTTTGCCCCTGGCGGAGTTGCACCACTCTTACCTGGGGCCGGGCTGAGTAATCTGCTCAGGTTTGCTTTCGGGAGCTTTTGTTCCTTGAGCACTTTCTGTAGAGTTCTGGAGGACGGAATGAAGATGGCGGCCTCCCAGTCTCCGCCCCGGAGGAGCCGAGAGCCTGGGGCCCCACTCCTCAGTGCGCCCTCAGAGAACAGCGCCCAATTGCTCCCGTCACCCTGGCCTCCGGCCGCGCTCCGAGCTCACCGAGCCTGCGACTGGTTCAAGGTAACCCCGATCTGAGAGCTCACTCCTCGGCTCTGTCTCTGTATCCGGCTTCCCCATTCTAATGCCTGTAAGCTCTGCGACACTCAGACACCCCTGATCCTTCTGTGACCCTGTGGGACCTGAGGCCACGGTGACCCCGCGTGGGCTTCACCCTGGTTAAGCCTCTGGAGCGATGTCCCTCAGCGGAACAGACTTTTAAAAGTCCTGATTTTGTGCTCCGTTGCTCCGCCGCTTGCCGGGAGCTGGCCCCTCCCCCCGCGGTCTATCTTCCCGACACTTTGGATTCACTTCTCCGCCAGTCCTAGCTTTCAGAAAGTGGTTGATTTTCTGTTTCTAGAATTGCTGTTCTTCTTCTCTTCGATCTCCTGTTGGATTTGTAGGTGTTTGCAATCTTTAGATAAGCTATCTAGCTGATCTCCCGCTACCTGAAGTAGTCTCAGCCTGCTACTTCTCCGCCATCTTGACTCCTCCACCCTAGTTTTAATAATGATTGACTAAAAACTATGCACATGCTCATCAGTAGGGTTTGCTTAAAAAAAAATGACAGTAAATACAAGCACTGAAATGACCATTTAAAAAGAATGAGGTAGGGTCGCCTGGGAGGCTCAGTGGATTAAGCCTCTGCCTTTGACTCAGGTCATGATCTTGGGGTCCTGGGATTGAGCCCTGCATCGGGCTCTCTGCTCATCAGGGAGCCTGCTTCCCCCCCTCTCTCTGCCTGCCTCTCTGCCTACTTGTGATTTCTCTCTGTCAAATAAATAAATTGAAAATTTTTTAAAAAATAAAAAGAATGAGATAGTTCTATATATGCTGATACCCTAGATGTATTATGTGAGAAAAGCAGCTGTATTTTTAGCAGAGGTGATTCTGAGCCAATGGTCTGGAGTCAGTCTTAGAAACACTGCATTAGTGAGTAGAGAGAGTAGTATTTGTGACCTAAGGCCATGGATGGAACTTACGGATTTTCATTTTTAACATATTCCTCAAATGATTCTAATACAATCAACATTTGAAATTACCAGCATAGGCATCTTCCCAGATACCCTCAAATCAGCTTCCTCTAGGTCTGTGATCAGTCCAGCTCATCCTCTATAAAATCTGGCATTGTGGGAATGCTTTCAGTCTAAACTGAAGAGATAGCATTCCCATGAAAATATGATTTAAAGTCAACTTCCAGACACTCTTCAAACATGGAACTTGAGACAAGCTCTTGTGAAACTCAACTTGTTCCCAGTGTGTAGATGTGGCCACCATGTGGAAAGTAATCTGGTGGCTTTAGAGCTATGGCAAGCAATCATGTCACGTATAAATCAGTCATTCTAACAGGATATGACTGCACCCTATGTCTCTGTAAAAGAGAACAGAAAGTACAATAAGGAAACAAAGAAGGAACAAAAGATGGAAAAGTTGAAAGTGCAAAAGGAGCAAAAGCTCACAATGGGCTGATCTGAGATGTGTTTTCTACTTTCCATTTCCCAAAGGTTGGGGTTCTAGGCAGCTATCTTCTGTTAATAGAATCTTCCTTTAGCAGAATCTGTAAGTAAGAATCTGTGAGTCTGTGGTGTTCTCCTACAGAGTTGACTTTCACAATCTGCTTAGTGTTAGAGTTCTCTCTTCACAGAGACCCAGACTGTTGAAAGGAATGAGTCTCCTCTAGGGAAGGCCCCTCAATTGGACAAACATCTTCTAGGTGGGAGACTGAGGAATCATTGAAAATAGAGAAAGCTGGGTGTGAAAGCCCCCCTCGGGCCTACCCAAGCCTCCCTATAGCCAATGGAAATGAGTCTCCACTCTGACTCTCCAACTTATGGTTTAAAGGGATGATGTAGTTTTGAGTAGATGAGATTTTATTATTTTAGCTTACTCTCGATCGCTTACTAAAAGCATCTGAGAGTAAGCCTTAAATCAGTTTGCATGTGTTTTTTGTCAAAATAATGTTTATAGTTTTTCTAATCATGAAAGAAACGAAAAATTTGGGGTGTTGGGGTGGCTCGGTTGGTTAAACATCTGATTCTTGATTTCAGCTCAGGGCATGCTTTCAGGGTCATGGGATCGAGCCCTGTATTGGGCTATGTGCTTACTGTGACATCTGCTTGAGATTCTCTCCCTCTTCCTTGGCCCCTCTCCCTACTTGCACGTGTGCATGCACACACACACACACACACACACTCTCTCTCTCTCTCTCTCAAATAAATAAATAAATAAAATTTAAAAAAAAAGAAAAGAAAAATTCAAAGAAAAAATCACAGATGCATCAATACATTTTCCCTCAGTCCTTTCTGTAGGCATACATTTATATACATTTTAAGAAAACTGGTATTAACTCAGTGGTATCCTGTTCTGTTAACTTAAGGTATCCTTTTACCACAGTATTAAATATTTTAAGCCATTAAAAATTTCATTATGTAACTCTATCACAATTTGTTCAGTCTACTTATGAAGGATATTTGGTGTTTTCTGGGTTTTTCTCCATTGAAAATTCTTTTTTTTTGGTTTTTAAAATTAAATCTAATTGCCACTGGTATTTCACTGTTGTTCATAAAATTATTTGTTTTTATAATACACATTCTTTATCATATTTAAATATGATATATCATATATCATATTTATCATTCTTTATCATATCAAATACCAGGAAGTATACTACTTCCTGGTATTTCTTGTTTACTAATAATCTGAAAACCAGAAATTTGTGTGGAGTATTTGAGAATGGCATTTTATAATTTTCCAGTTTCTCAGTTCAAAAATTTAAATCGGTTGTGCCCTTTTTCTTTCTTTTAAAACCTCATAACCAGTCATCAGGGAATTGTGTCTACTTCATCACACATACACACACACACACACACACACACACACACACACAGAATCTGACTACTTCTCACCACCTCCCTCACCTAGAACAGTCTTCAAACTCTAACTTGCTTCTAGCTTATCCAGACTACACTGTGTTCTCCATCACAGTAACCAGAGTTATCCTTTTAAGATAAGTCTGGCCATCCACTTTTTGTCCACAATCTCTAACTAGATTCCTGTCTCATTCCTTAGTCTACAAGGCTCTGTCTTTTATGCTCTCATTGCTTTGACTTGCTCTCCTACCACTGCCCATTTGTACATACACTCAAACCATGTTTGCTTTCCTCAGTACACCCAGCAGCATACTGCCCCAGGGCCTTTATACTTGCTATTAATTCTCCCTGGAAAGCCTCTTTCCTTCATATCTACATGCGAGCTCCCTCCTCTTCCTTGATTCTGCTTGAATGTCAGCCCTTGCAGCCTTCTCAGACTATTCAGTTTAGAAATGGCAATTCCTAATACCCTTCCCTGCTTCTTTCTACAATATTCATTATTATCTAACATACTTTTCCTTTTTTATCTGTATACTGCTTTTCTTTCTTTCATTAGAATGTAAGTTCTGTGAGGGCGTCCTCAGCACTGATGACAGTATCTGGCATATTGTAGGTGGTCAACAGATCTTATCTGATCTGAGCTCAACCCAATTCAACCATCTGTTGAATGAATAACAATGTCATTGTTTTTTGGTGGGAGTGGAGCTACTGATGTGATATATTATAGAATTAGATTGTATAATATTGAACATTAATATTTTAATATTATAATACTACATATTTATAATTTATGTTTAAAATCTTTTATTTATTTTTATTTTAGAGAAAGTGAGAGAAAGAGAGCACTATTGGGGGGAGGGGTAGAGAGAGAGGGAGAAGTACACTCCCCACTGAGCAGGAAGCTTGATGTGGGGTTCCATCTCAGGACCCTGGGATCATGACCTGAGGCAAAGGCAGATGCCTAATTGACTGAGCCACACAGGCGCCCTATAATGTTATTTACAGAAGTACTTTTGCACATCCAGGATTAATTCTTTTTGGTCATACTGAATGACTCTATAAGGGCACTTGATGTAATGAGCACTGGGTGTTATATACAACTGGTGAATCACTAAATTCTACCTCTGAAACAATTTTTAAAAAGTACTTTTGCTACATCAAAATAAAAAGCTTTTGCATAGCAAAGGAAACCATTGGAAAAACAAAAAGACAACCTAGTGAATGGGACAACATATTTGCAACTGATATGTACAATAAGGTATATCCAAAAAGATATCCAAAATACATAAAGAACTTATACAACTCAACCTAAAAAACAAACAGTCCAAGCAAAAAATGGGCAGAGGACTGAATAGATACTTTCCCAAAGAAGATATAAGATGACAGACACATAAGAAAATGCTAATCATTGGGAGTGCAAATCAAAACCACAACAAGATATCATATTATATCAGTTAGAATAGCTGTGATCAAAATGATTAGAAATAACAATTGTTGGCAAAGATGTAGAGGAAAAGGAACCCTCACACACTGTTTGTAACAATATAAATTGGTAAAGAGGTGCCTGGGTGGTTCAGTCGGTTAGCGTCTGCCTTCGGCTCAGGTCATAATCCCAGGGTCCCTCATCAGACTCTCTGCTCAGCGGGAGAGCCTGCCACTCTGCCTACTTGTGCTCTGTCTCTGTCAAATAAATAAATAAATAAATAGGTATACCCACTGTGGAAAATAGTATCAAGGTTCCTCAAAAAATGAAAACTAGAAATACTATATGGTTCAATAATTCCACCACTGGGCATTTTACCCAAAGAAAATGAAAACACTAATTGGAAAAGATATATGCACCCTATGTTTATTGTGGCACTATTATAATAGCCAAGACATGGATACAACCTAAATGTTCATCAACAGGTGAATGGATAAGGAAAATGTGGCATATCTATTATTTACATATAGATACATATAGACACACAAACACACACACAGAGTCAAATATTACACAGCCATCAAAAAAGGATGAGATCCGATCATTTGAGACAACATGAATGGACCTAGAGGGTATTATATTAAGTTAAATAAGTTAAACTGAAAAAGACAAATAATGAATCATTCTACTCCTAAGTGGAATGTAAAAAGAAAAAAAAATAAATAAGTAAACAAAAAAGCAGAATCAGACTTCTAAATGGAGAACAAACTGATGGTTGCCAGAGAAGAGGGGGGTGGAGAGATTGCAAAATGGGTGGAGGGGAATAGAAGATACAGGCTTTCAGTTATGGAATGAATAAATCATGGGAATAAAGGTACAACATAAAGAATACAGTCAATGATATCATAATAGCAATGAAACAGGACAGATGGTAGTACATGGGTGGTGAGCATAGCATAATGTATAAACTTGTCAAATAACTAAGTTGTACATCTGGAACTAATGTCACATGTGTCAACCATACTCAAATTTAAAAGGTAAAACAAATTTTTAAGTACTTTTGCAATTAAATTTGCTTGGACTTCCCAATTTGTGCTCATAAGTGATGTCTGTCTTATAGTTTTCTTATTTTGTTCATTTTTTAAGGGGTCGATATCAAGGTCATTTTATCCATTCTGATACCCTGTGTCTTTTGATTGGGGCATTTAGCCCATTAACATTCAGAGTAACTATTGAGAGATATTAATTTAGTGCCATTGTATTGCCTGTAAGGTGACTGTTACTGTATATTGTCTCTGTTTTCAAGGTCATCTTAGCTTTACATGATGAAGTGGGCAGCTTTCCATCTTTTTCATTACTTCCGAAACAGTGCTCAGTGCATGTATCATGCCAATTATCTATTCATTGAAATTATGAGAGAATATACTAGCAAATCCATTTGGCAATAGGGATATTTTGAGAAGTAATTCTTTGATAACATTTTCCAATTTCTTTCCTGGTTAACAATATATTCAGGTTTTAAGATTTCTTTAGGATTTGTATGTTCCCAGAAAAGACTACTTCATAGAAATATTCTGATTTATATTCACTAAATTATTTTCATTTTTATCTTCTATTTACCCAGTGTTATATTCTTATTTTCATTAGAAGTTTTCTTTACATTTTTAATCTTTTCTTTGTCTCTCTGAGATCTTTCAGAGGCTTCTCTATCTTACTGCTTTAAATAAAAATTGTAAAATTATAGTTGTTTAAATTCTATTGGTGATCTGTTAACCTAACAATAGTAAAAATCTACTTAATATTAAATATAGCAATGATCATACTCCTAATTGTGGAGTACATATGTTATTCTACACTATTCTCATGAATTTATAAGGTATCGTCCATTCAATAAAACAGCCCACTTGTGGCTCTTCCTGTTCTTTTGTAAAGCAAAAACCACATATGTTCATGTAGATTTTCTTACAGATGTTGGGTTAATCCACTCATCATTTTTAGTTTTTTCTCATCTGGGTTTTTGGCCTTGAGATTACATTGGAGTTTTGTTTTCCTTCTTTTCAGATTTCTCCAGTAAGTTTTTTGTAAGCCTTTATTCCTCACTTACCCTTCTGTTCCCAATTTCCCTTTCCATGACTTTAATCCAGACCCATCTATTTCTTCTTTTTTTTCTTTGGACTGTTTAATATTATATATTTTTTATTTTTAATTTTTTATTATTTTTTTAAAAAGACTTTATTTATTTATTTGACAGGGAGAGACACAGCAAGAGAGGGAACACAAGCAGGGGGAGTGGGAGATGAAGAAGGAGGCTCCCCACTAAGCAGGGAGCCTGATGCAGGACTTGATCCCAAGACCCTAGGATCAGGACCTGAGCCAAAGGCAGACACATAAAGTCTGAGCCACCCAGGTGCCCCTATGTATTTTTTTTAAAAGATTTATTTATTTATTATTTGAGAGAGAGAGAGAGAGCAGGAAGAGGGGCAGAGGGAGAGGGAGAGACTCTCCAGCAGACTCCATACTCAGTATAGAGCCTGATGCAGGGGTTGATCTCACAACCCCGAGATCATGACCTGAGCCGAAATTAAGAGATAGACACAACTGACTGGGCCACCCAGGTGCCCCTAATATTATATTTTAACACCTGTGATTCCAGATATCAATATTTCGACTAACAGGGTTTACCTTATTAGAAGTTGGTTTTTGAAATCTGGACTTCTATGAAAGCATCATAATGTCTTTGCCACTGTTGCCATCTTGAGTACCTACTTAGTTCAAAGCAGGTCCTAATATGCTGAGTGAAGAGAAAATATTATGTTTTTTCTAGACTATAGCAATAGTCCATGGATATTCTTTTTTTTTCTTTTCCAAATATTTATTTGACAGAGAAATCACAAGTAGGCAGAGAGGCAGGCAGAGGTGAGGGGGGGAAGCAAGCTCCCCGCTGAGCAGAGAGCCGGATACGGGGCTCGATCCCAGGACCCTGGGACCATGACCTCAGCTGAAGGCAGAGGCTTAACCCACTGAGCCACCCAGGCACCCCGTCCATGGATATTCTTACAGCCAGTCTTCTGCCTTCCAATTCATCCTACACCTCTCACCCACCACCACTTTCCCATCCTATAGTTGAAGTGATCTTTCTTAAGCCCTAAAATACATCTAATATCATGTAAGGTCATTGACTATCAGGCCCTCATTTGTCTCTTGGAACTGACTGTCTGCAGCACCTCTGAATGTATAATACCTTAAGGAAAATGGATTTTACTTTATGTTTGCTCTTACCTTCATCTAGAGTCATCTCTTCCCTCAGAACTCCTATAATCTCTTTATTTATGTTTCTATTATTAAATTTACCTCAGTTATCTTGTATCTTTTGTACGCCTTTCTCCTTGACTAAATAATAGTCTCGATAAGGGCCAGGAGTATCTCTTCTCTCCTTTTGATCCCCTTGAAATTTTGTAAGATGTAGTCATTCAGTAAACGTTTTACAACAGAGCTGAATGTTACGTCAAGCAGATTCAGATACATCGTCCTGACTAGCTAGATTGCTAAAAACAGAGGAACTCTAGCTGCAAAATCAAGGTAGATATTTTTAAGCAGAGAAATGTAGGATGGTGAGGTTGGAGGGAGTAACCAGCATTGGAATAAATGCCAGAGCCTGGAGCAATTTTTTTCTTTTTGGGCACAAGGTGGCAGCATATGCCCATTTTATGCAATCAATCATTGCATAAAAGGCCCCTTTGTGAGGCTGGAATTTTCTGCCCTGTTTTGGAAATCTATGTTTGTTTAAAAAAAAAAAAAAAAAAAAAAGTGAAGCAGTACAGCTTGATGGCTGAAATCTGTGTTTGGACACAACGCAGACCCACGGCCTGACTGCCGGTGGTGCTTCCGGATCTGTTGTCCTTCAGTTTTGGTCTCAGCCCTCTGTGTCTGGATCCCTTGGCAAGGCATCGAAGATATTGAAACATTTCCAGTTTCCCTTAAATGGATGAAAATCTGAACATTGTCAGTGTTTTAAGCGACCGTGCACTAATATTCAAGCTTGGTGAGAAGAAAATCAGAGAGAATTGAAATGTGCAATTTCTCCACTAGATAGCCGACTAAGACTGATGGCCTTTGGAAGCTCCTGCCTGCAATTACCCAAAGAAAACATCCGTTTTCTCTACCAGTTCATTTCTTTACAACCCCAAGTGTTTTTCATGTGAACAGTCCATTTACTTGTAAAAGTCTGATATAATCTGGGATATAAATAGAGGGTTGATTTCAATTCATTTTTCTGCAATTTAAATTCTGATGTAGTTTTCTTCATTTCATTAATTGCTCAGGGTGTGTGTGTGTGTGTGTGTGTGTGTGTGTGTGTGTACGTGTGCACCAAAATTGTCTTTTATCTTTAAAAAAGCAAAGTACGGGGCACCTGGGTGGCTCAGTGGTTAAAGCCTCTGCCTTCAGCACAGGTCATGATCCCAGGGTCTTGGGATTGAGCCCCACATCGGGCTCTCTGCTCGGCAGGGAGCCTGCTTTCCTCTCTCTCTCTGCCTGCCTCTCTGCCTACTTGTGATCTCTGTCTGTCAAATAAATCAATAAAGTCTTAAAAAAATAAAAATAAAAAAAATAAAAAAGCAAAGTACTAGGAAGACCTTACTCTGGAATTCTGTTGGTGAGTAATTTATTAGGAGTTATGTTAACTCTTTTCATGGACATTTATTATTGTTGTACCTGGAAGATGGAGACTAAGTGAGGGAAAGAAGATATTTCTTGTTTTCAGGTTCAACTTGAAGGTTCTCTCTTGCTGTGTGTCTGCATGTGTACACGCATATGCATGTGTATATGGATATGTACGCACACTGTCCATGTATATGTGTCTGTATATCCATCTATCCATATATTGAATGCATATTCTGTATTATGTCTATCTATCTATGTGATGTATGACAGTACAGTGACTGTTTAAGAGCAAACATGGCTGCCTGGGTCAAATCCTAGCTTACTAGTTGGGACACTTACTCACAGTTCTGTGGCCCAGTTTCCTCAACTGTAAATTGGGGATAGTAATGGTACCCATATAGTCGGACGGTGTGCAGATAAATGATTGTAACAGAGCACAGCACATTTAGCTATTATTATTTGGGTGTATGTGGAGAATCTGATTTTTTCCACAGCTTATATTGCAATTTTTATTTAGCAAAAAAAGTACCTTCTATCAACCTAATGTACAGTTTAGATTTTTTTGAAGGCACCATGGTGTTGTATTGACATTGCTGTTTTTCATTTGTGTTATATACATTATTCAACTCAATAATCTAGGTGCTGTCCAGAATACACCAGTCATGATTTCTGCTTTTTGGAAACTTGTATCTTAGAGAGACAAGAGAAATAGTAGGCACTTTTCTCTACCTTCTACCTTTCTTCTTCTCTTGGTCCTTCTCATTTAGAAGAATATCAGAAACAGAAAGGTATATGAATTAGTAATTCAATTCAGCTATCAAAAAAAAAAAGAACAGTTGCTTAACACAGAGAGAATTGTTTCATTCACAGAGCAAGCATTCTGGGGGCAGGAGGCTGATGGAGCTGGGGAGCTGGTTTAGTGGTATCTCTGTGATTATTTTGTCTTTTTGTGTTAGAAGACCTACATTTCTTCTGTGTGTCTCTTTTACTCTCACACTCCTACCACACTCACAATACCTCTGACACAAGCCAGGTGAGTTTTCCCCTCACACTAAGCACTTTTGTGACACCAGCTGTGTGTCCTACAACTTATCTCCATTTTGACACTATCTACCTAGAGATAGCCTCAGATCCCACAGGTTAAGACATCAGTCCCATAAGACTGCCCCCTCCCCAATTCAGATGCCAGTTGTATGTCCAGGTTGTCACCTATGGTTCTGACCTATTGGACATAAATCAGAGTTTCCCACAAACCCCTCCTCTGTTTCAGTTAATTGGCTAGAGCAACCCACAGCATTCAAGAAAACAGTTTACTTCCTGTTTGCCAGTTTATTGTAAAAGAATATGATAAATGATACTGATGGACATCCAGATGGAGGAGAGGTGAGGGGTAAGGTATGTGGGAAGAGGTATAGAGCTTCGACGTCCTCTCCAGATAGGTTACCTCCTGTCCCCTCCATGTGTTTGCCAGCCTGAGAGCTCTCGGGACACCAGACATTTGAGGTGTCTCTGGAGGCTTCATGACATAGGCATAACTATTAACCCCATTGCCAGCCCCTCCTCCCTCTCTGAAGAATGAGGGATTAGGACTGAAAATTTCAAGCTTTTAATCTGGCCTCTCTGGTGACCAGCCCCCATCTAGGAGCCCACCAAGAGCCACCTCACTAGAACAAAAGACCCAGGAAATTCCAAGGGATTTAGGAGCTCAGTGTCAGGAACTAGGGTCAAAGACCAAATATTAGAACAAAAGATGCTCCTAGTGCTCTTATCACTTAGGAAATTATAAGAGTTTTCAGAGTCCTATGCCAGGAACCAGGGGCAGAGACCCATATGTATATTTTCTGTTGTCTCACACCTTTTCTTCATGGTTACAAAATGCTGCTGCACCCCTGAGCATCATGTTAATGTCAAGCGAAGAACTTCCTACCGAGGAAGCAGGGTACTAGCTGCAAAAGCTTCTCTTATCAGGAAGAGCAAAAGTACCCCAGAACTTCACTCCCCTCCCTTACCAGGCAGCTTGCGTCTAATTTCCAGAAGAGTGTCAGAAGGCCATTAGCTGGAAAAGCGTCTATATGAAAGACTGGGGAAAAGAAAAAAACTGGAAGTGATTTGGCATCAGCCAATGAAAACTCTCCACCAAAGTAAGTTTTGGTCTGGTCTTTGCACTCGTGCTTCTCCTTCTCAAATTATCCCTGTTCCTCCCATTCCCTTCACCCCTGTTTATCCTATTTCCTTCTTTGTCTGGAAAAGCGATAACATGGACCTTTGTTTTAGGAAATAAAGCTTGCCTTATAAGAAGTTATAAATGTGCAACACAGGAAGGAAGTGTAGAAAGATATGAAGCAGGATATCTCTGGTACAGCACAGGGAGGTCAGATGAAGAAGGAAATGCCGGTTTAAGCACAGTGGGATGAGGGAATGTGGTTAAGCTTTATTCAACAGATTAACTTCACAACACTGCCTTTGCCAGAAGCAGAACTAATCTTGTTGCCTCTGAAATAAAGCACCACAGACAACAGACTTTCTAATAGATTATTTAATTACAGATTATCATATGAGCAATATTACTGCTTTTCATATCTATAAAGCAAACAAACGAAGGCTTTTGTGACATTTACAAACTAGTTTTGAATGAAATCTATTCAAATGTTACCTATTCCACATATCCTTAATTAATTTTTCTTCTTGAAAAAGAACATGGTAACTTTGAATAGAATCTCATACTGTGACTTTTACAATAGCAACAAATCTCCCCAGGAGGCCAGGTTTCTTGGCTTACTCAATTCTCTGCTCTGCCCTTTCTCACCTGGTCTGCTCTCAGGTGGCTCTCCTTTTCTGTCAGGTTACAGATGACTAGATATTTGAACCTTAATCCTGCTGGGAATTTCTAGTGGCTAATCACCATCACTCTCACTGGAACTGCCACTGTCAGATGATTCACTACTGTCATGCCTTCTAGGGGGGCTAAACCTTCTCCTGGAATTGGGTTTTCTGTAACCCCAGGAGCCTTTCCTTTGTGGCACCCCCTTATTCCGTGTAGAATTTTGTCTGTGGGGTACATAATGATTTTTTCTGCTCTGTGTTATTATAGTCTCCTCATTATTGAGGCCATTATGGGAACCTATTTCATTTTTAATTTCATTATCAAGATCATGAGAAGGAGCAAGCTGGCCCCAACTTTTGCCCTTACTGGGAAATCTTTGTTTTTCAGTTGAGATTACTTGATTCCTATTAGAATGCTCCGTATCTTTTCGGCTACCACCTTTGCCATTTTTTGGAATTTCATTATAATTAGTACTTTCAGCAACATCCCTACTGCCTTCTTTCTTTTTCTCTTTTGAGGGTAGATGAGGATGAGGGTAATGAAACTCTACTTTCCCTTGGTGAGCATTTTGGCTGTTGGCATCTACTCTGTTGCCTTCTTTTCCGGGGAGTTCCTTAAAGTTGGTGCTACCTATGATATCATTGCTGCCTTCCACTAGACTTACATCAGCAGTGCTTGCTTCTTTTCTTGTTTCATCCCTGGTTCCAATGGTACTTCTGCCACTTTCTTCTTTCTCTGGAATCTCATTATAACCTGGCCCTCTTGCATCAGGACTGATGGTATTGGCTTCACTTGGGCCAGAAAACTCTGTTTGAGTATCTGCACCTTTTAAGTCAGGACCAATAGGTTCTCCTTTACCAGAAATGTCCTTAAAATGTTGACCATCTCCACTGAAAGGAGAGATATCATTGTCGCCCCTTTCTTGAAGATCTGGGTAACCACTGCCTTCGAAATCACTGGGGATTTTTTTGACTTTTGGGAGCTGTTTTGGATAGCCAATGTTGTGTTGGGTATGGTAGGTGCTTTTGCTTTTAACTGGAATATTCTGGGCTTGGGGATCTCTTTGATAATTCTTTCTATCTTTTGAGGAGACTTTAACATAGTTCATACTTGCTGGGATTTTGCTTAGAACATTCTTGGGTTTGTTCTCTCTGTTTTCTTCTGCCAAGAGTTCAGTCACAGTCCTTGGCTCCATTATATATTGCAAATTATTTCTGATGAGAGTTGCACCATATTCTTCTTGGTTACGGAGTTTGTTCACAGCATTGTCTTCATCCTCAGCCCCGTTATTCCCAGTGGATTCAGGATAAATGGACATCTTTAGGTCACTGTGGGCATTTCCTTGGTTATTAATACTATCATCTTCATTTGTTTTCTGTCTGCTCTCAAAAACAGTTTGGGTTTTGTTACTTTGGTAATTTTCATTGGCTCCAAGAATGGAAGAGTTTTTCTCTCTTTCCTGGGCAATGTTTTCTTTAGGTGCTGGCTCTTGATTTCTTCTCTTGCCAGAATTTTGAAGAGCAATATTGTCTTTGTTTTTTCCTTCCTGCTAAAGTGTAATTTTCAACATAAAGTATTATTTTATGTTAAATTTTAAAAAATTAATAATTCCTAAGCAATTTAAAAAGAATTACCCACCAGATACTTAAGAGAAAGACTATTAACTCAATAGAGGTTTGTTGGTAGAGATAATTTAGAAATGATCAAAGCAAGTTTCATGGATAAAGAATGAGCAAGCTTTGAAGAATGGGTAAGATCCAAATATGTGATAGGATAGTAGTGAGAATATTTTAAGAATAAGTGGCATATTCAATGTCTGGAAACAGGAAACATTTGAAAGATAATACGAATAAAACTCCATGGTTTGAATAGAGAAATACTAAAGAAGCAAAAAATAAGTAAGTTTGGAAATGTAGATTAGGGTCTGATCTTGAAGGAGGATCTGAATTTAAGGAGCATATGATTCAAGAGTGGTCCCCCTAAACACAGAGACATATTTGCTAAAATAAAAGAAATTGAAACCATGATTAAAGTCTCAATGACAACATTATTTGTTGTTGAGACAAAGACAATTATTTGGACTTTAAGTGGAAAGTTCACTATTAAAATTTTTATGATTACCACTCTAAACAATAAGATGTTTAAATGAAGATTGATAATAATAATATTTTTAGCAAAAAAAAAAATGCTGTCCTCATCTTGCATAAGCCATTGCAAGTGAAATGGAGTTCATATTTTAAAAAATAATTATTCTCTCTCTGTCTTCCTTTCTCTCTCTCTCTCTCTCTGTGTGTGTGTGTGTGTGTGTGTGTGTGTGTGTGTTTGCCCTGGTCTTCAGAGATATTCATCTGCCTAGAGGGAAATTTTCTTTTTCTTTTCATTTCTTCTCCCCAAATCCTCGTTTTTAGAAAATAGACAAATAGATGAATCTAGATAATACTCAGCTTCTGACATTCAAACAAAGGATTTGCAGCAAGTGTTACAAACCCAGCTGTTGTCAGAAAAAGGATTCACTACCTTTCTTTTCTTCCCTGTTTGGCATGTAATAAACTAAATTTGATAGTTTAGATAAATAGTTCTCAAATTTAGCATTTATCAGAAGGTGATAAAACAAAAATTGTGGGAACCAATGGCCAGAGTTTCTGATCCAGTAGATCTGGGGTGAGACTCTAGCATTTGTATTCAATAACATTTCCCAGGTAATGTTGATAGTTGCAGGTTTATAGACTGTATTTGAGAACTACAGTTCTAGATCATAAAGTTGAAGTATGGAGATCTAGACAAGGAAAGTCCCTGAGGGATAATGGGATGAAAAAGGGAAAGTGAAGAAGGAAAGTGAAGTGTTTATACATGTATCTCTATTTGTCCTTTTTGGGGGGAGCCTATAAAAAAGCTGCTTCATAGGCTGTACTTTACCAACTTGAGGTGAAGCCAAGTTGCAATAAGCTTGGCAGAACAATGTGGTCAAAAAGAAAAAGGGGCTGACAGCAACTTTGCCCATGACACTCACAGTATTTCTATGGCATAAGCTAGATATGAAAGTGTCTGAGAGTCTGGTCGGGAATTTTCCAGAGGGTATCCTCCACAGTGATACCCTCTGAAATCAGAAGTGGCTCTAAATCAATGAAAGGTGTCTCTAAAAGGAGTCACTTAGAAGGAACATATACACTATGGACAAAGGTGAGTCATACTCAAACACACAGGGGTCTAAATTGTCTACGAGAGCCAAGAGAGACTGAAACACCACTGGGCCCCAACCAAGGCTGTACTGTGCTGATCCTAAGCTATGGCAGCCAGAGACTTCATTTTAGAATACAAGCAGGTGGGATAGCACACAAGTGGTCAAGCAACATTGCCCATGCATGTCTGAGGATTCCACATCTTCCCTTCCACTGTGGTGGGAGCCATGTTTGTACATATGGTATATTGTATGTAGTGGATGATATAAGCCATACCCTATTGCCTCATATATCTGTATGCCATCTTAGAGAGAGAAGAGAGAGTATCTGAGTGTTTTTACCCAAACTAAAGGACTTACTTAAAGAACTATTATAATGATTTGATAACCTTAAGTTTAAACAGGCTGAATTTAAATTAATTTCTGTACACTCTCCCCTTCCTCTCATTACTCCTTAGGTGGGAACTCTTGAGCAACAGAACAATTATAAACAGAATAAATAAGATACTTTTTCTCTACCTCCAAATTGTAGGGTGAGGTAAAATTGACAACACCATGACATAGGCTTTTGAACTGGTGAGTAATATGAAATGGAAATAAGAGGCATTAATTGAGGGACAGGGACAAGTAGGAAATGTGGGTGGGTGCCCCATGCACTAAGCAATACCTGATGACTCATGGAATGGCAGAGGCAGTTGCCTGCAGGACCAAAGACGGGAGTGAGAGCGGTGGGACAGGGAGCTCATATCCAACTGGGGTTCTCACAGACATACAGGGTGCTGGAGCATTCTAGAGCCTGAGACTTGAGGGTAAAGAATTTGGTTTTATTTTGCAAAGGGTGAAAAGCTAGTGAAGGTTTATGAGCAAGGGATTAACAAAATAAAAATCAACAGCTCAAGAGGAATAGCAGTAAGAAAGCGCTATGTATGTTTTCATACACAGTGGTAAGAAGGAGGATTTGCAGTGTTCAAGATTGAGATATAATCGCTTGGATTTGGATTATGCAGAGAAAAACACTACAAAGGAAAAAAACCCTTCTACACTACAAAGGAAAAAAACCCTTCTACTGGTGTTCAGCCAGAAGGTGGATTAATAACTAAAATGGACTGGAATATTGATTTGCAAAAATGAAGACAAGAGAAAAAGAGAACAACTTTAATATTGGACGGATTGATGCTGTGAGAATGTAGCACCCGAGCTCGAAACACAATACCTAGTTAGAGAAAGGGTCAGGTATCCCGGCCTCACAGGGTCACCCAGGGCAAGTCCTTCCCAGTTTCATGATCTATGGTCAGCTGTTCCTTCCTTGAAGTCTTTACAGACTAATTGCTTGTTACGTTTTATGTGAGATCTTTTCATTTATATTCTAATTTTCATTATGTTTTATTTTTCAAGTTTTTTGTAACCTGCACCTAGTAACTGATGTAACAATTATTAAGGTTATTTTCTCTTTCATATGCAACCTTTTTAATATTTGGAAAAGTTAAGATTTTCTTTAAATTCACTGGACGCTTTCTTTCTCTTCTCCAAGTTGACACTTGTGGTTCTCTTTTATTACTTAGGTCACTATGTTCGGGGCTGTCATCTGACTACAGATCTCCTTTATCTTGTGTGGTTCCAGATGGCCCCAGACTCCGATGTGGACTGGGTAGCCCTGAGCACACAGCTTCTAGTAGCTTCCTTGCCCTAACCATCTATTTTTACTAATTTTTTTAACTAATTTTTTTTTTTTTTTACTATTTTTACTAATACAGCTTAATTTTGTCCCACCTTTTTTGGCCACCGCTTTGGTCTGTTGGCTGCTATTGAACATGTAGACATTTTCTTGAATGTATTAATTAAATATGTGCAAATACATAAATGTTCCCAGATGGAGGAAGAAAGTATAGACAGGTTGGAGGCTTGCACTCACACAGCAAGGGTATAGGGAAGGTAAGGGAGATGGAAAGCCCACATTCAGGGAAGTCAGGATAATGGGGAATCATATTTAGTGGAACAGCAGGCAGGAGGAGTCAAATGGTCTTTCTTGATCCGTCAGTCAAGTGTTCATTGAAAGTAGGTGTACTATGGAAAGAGCACAGTTACCAGATGCCCAACCCTGCAGTTGATGAGATATGTGATCTTAAAAACCTTATTTTACTTCTCTGTGGCTCAGCTTTCTTAATAGGAAAATAAGAAAAATGATAGTTACCTTTCAGGATTGTTGGGGGAATTACATGGTTTTATGAAATGTTATAATGTGTGGAATGTGATGGTCAATCTTTTTTGTATTTGTTATTTTAAATGATTTCTGGTTGAGGCACTAACTGCATGGTGGTCCTTATATCAGTTGGCTGGTCTGATTTCCTGTGCTCTGTCTTTCTATCTCCATGCCCTAGTTCATATTATTCTTTTCGTCTGGAATGGCCTCTCTCATCCACTTGTTTGCTCAAATTTCTCTCATCCACTTGTTTGCTTAAATTGTACTCAACCTCCAAGGCCCAGCTCAATTATTTCCATTGTGTAGGCTTTTCCTAAACACCAGACTAAGAACTAATCTTTTTCTACTCTAAGCCCCTAAAATCATATTTTTGGGGGTACTACTCTCACAGCACTTTGCACATTCTGTCTTGAGTTTTATAATGATTTTATAAATGCATTTTTCTTTTCTTTTCTAACTCTAAGTTCCTGGAGAGAGTTAAGTTTTCTCAATCATTTAATCTCACATAGTATCTTGCACCATAGGAAGAGCTCAACATACATTTATTACAACAAATAAGTTTTAACTTACTCAATGTAACAAATTAGCTTAACAGGCAGTTAGTCTTAGAGACGCCATCTAAAGAATAATGAGCAGAACAAAATAACATTCTGAAGAGAAGCTACCACTTTCATGGGAAATGAAGCCAGATTTGGAAAAAGTAAATAGTCCTTTTGCTGATGGCATTTTAAGCTGTTTCCAGCTCTTTGGCCAATGAATCTGCAAAAAGGGGCTGAATGAAAAGAATTATTGTCCTATTCCAGGGACAAGGCCCTTATTCTTTCTCTTCCAAGCATTCTGACCCAGAATGGAGTCATCACTGGAATGAATTTAAGGGACACTAAAACATGTCACTCTTTAGGCTAAAGTGATTTTTCCTGTTAGTCTTCTAATCCTCATCATTAGAACACATGATAGATTATGTTCAGAAACCCTCCTTATAAAAGATCAAACATTACTTGGAAGCAATAAGCAAAGATCACGAGCATTAGAGGTCCACCAGCATCACACCTGCTGGGGAAGTTCCTGAAGTGGGACAGGATTTGGGCTAAGCTGTAGGGTGGCCCATCTGTGTGAGTTCTATAACAAAGATGTTTAAGGAGCCAGGGACTATGGAAAAAGGGCAAAAGCACCCACCACAGACAGAAACCCAGAGTAATTAAAATAAATTTGTCTCCTCTACAGTTTCCCCTAGGGTTAGCCCAGAATTTGGCTCATGGTAAGGATCTTCTCTCTCAGAGATTAAGCTTACCTTTATGTCACTTTGATTTTTCCTCCCAGATGATGTGTAAACATACTTAAAAATGTAATACCCGTGTTTCTCATGGTGGCCTTTGTATGTTATCTACAAAAACATAACACTGTATTAAGATGTGTTTATATCTTATTAACTTGTCTGGCTCTCTTTTTGATTGTACGAGATATTCTTTAACTTAAATGAAGTCAAATTCTGCTTCTGACAAATGGTAGTTCTTCTTATAATCACAGAAGAGCACCTATAAACCTTGTCCCTTTCTTTTCTACATGTCTGTAAGTCTGTTTGCTCTAAGGATGGCTATCAATGGCTCTCTCTCCCAGGGTGTATTAATTTTATTACCAACTTTCAATGGACAGGGAGCATGTGGAGATATTTGCAGGTGGGAGGGGCTGTAAGAAATAGGAGAAATGTGGGTTTTACAGTATTCATGTCTGATGTCAAACTGGAAAGACACAGCATGAACATTCAGACTCTGATGTTTGCCATTTTTTGCCTTTGTAATTTTCAGCTGAGATAAAGAACAGAAGATTGTTAGGTTCTAGAACAGAATTTCTGAGGCTGCCAGGAGAAACCATGGTAGGCTGCAATTTGGTGACATGAAAAGCTGAGGATACTTGTTTTGCTTTCTACATGCATATGGAAAAGTAACTCCATGTAAACAGAATTCCACATTAAGATTTGTTAACTCCTTTTCCATTGTTTCCTCCCTCATTTGTTGTTTTGTTCTTGTGTATATGTGTGCGAAAATAGCTTGCTAATAATACACCAGGATTTTTATTCACTTCTGGAGAAAGAAATCACAGTGAAGAGAAACAAATCCCCATTCAGAATGTTTCTCTTTTCTATCAAACATTGTCTGAATTAAGTGCCAAAATTATGTTGTGTTTTTGCATTTCCATTCTAAGTGCACAGGAATATTTTGACAGTTAAAAATTTCCTCTCCTGAGTTTTTTTCTTTAAAAGAGTTGAAATAGATTTATCTGAGAAGAATAATTCTGTTTACCCTCTGTTCTTCCACACAGTCTTCCTTAGTTTTCTCAGTTTGTGGCAGAAATGTCTGGAAGGAAACAAGAAATACAACTTCACAAAACATTCATTCTTTTGTCCATTTCTGCCAACAATCAATGTCTCATTTATTTTTCTCTTACTGGGTTGTATTATTCAATGTGGAAAATCATTCCAACCAAACAAGATGGATATATTACAATAATATTGGTTTTAGTCTTACAAAAGAGGGTGCCAGCATTCGTCCACCAGAGGGAGACAATGACATCAACATTAGAACCACACTCAAGCACAGAATTGCCAAGTTGGGGAGGGGTGTCACTCCAGATTTGGAAGCTTGGATGTTGCTGATATCAACTGAAAAATATATTTTCACTGGAACATTGGAAGTTGTTTAGTATCAATGAACCAAAATCAGAGTCCTGTGATGAGAATTATAAGTTTGCATGAATTATTTGAATTTACAGTTTGCTGTACAAGCAAAGACTTGATGCTGCTGGTGGTCCAGCAAAAGTAAAACCATAGCTCTGTCCATAAGGTGTAGGATCATGTCCAAGTATGAGACTTTGCTGTTGCCAGTCAACTGAGCAGAGATTTCTGTCAGGGAAAGGAAAATGGAGTGGCCTACGGATTGGGACAAGTACTCTTCTTGATCTGCAACAGACATGTCCAAAGATCTTGAGAATACTTGGGGTGAGAGGTAGCTATTGAGGTGGAGAAAGGCCAGAAACTAGGAAGGAATAGATCCAGGCTGCATGTTCTAGGTCTTTGGGCTAAAATTTTGGTGTCACAGGAGAGCACGCAGATGACCTGAGAATTTTGGAGCAAGTTTGCTGCGGAAGAACAGACACAACAATTCTTTTATTCCCAGTATTTTAATTTTTTTTAAAGATTTTATTTATTTCTTTGACAGAGAGAGAGAGATCACAAGTAGGCAGAGAGGCAGGCGGTGGGGGGGCGGGGGAAGCAGGCTTCCTGCTGAGCAGAGAGCCCGATGCGGGGCTCAATCTCAGGACCCTGAGAACATGACCTGAGTCGAAAGCAGAGGCTTAACCCACTGAGCCACCCAGGCGCTCCTGTATTTTAATTTTCTTATTGATTTTTGAAATTCCTAGTGTATCTCAGATTTGGGAAGAGGAACCAGTGGGTGGGACTTGTTTGTGTTTAAATGCATGTGCTAAAGTGGAAACAGGAGTCATGGTGGTATCAGTCAGAAAAGAGAGAACCCCTCAAGGGAAAGCTGAAAGAAAAAGTTCTTAATCACCTAGAGAGTATTCTTCCTGAATAAACCTTAATGCTCTGTATTTTTCTGCAATAAAATATAGGCAATTATGCTTTCAGATATTGTGCTTCTGCTCTCTCAGGAGTGACCTCTACAAACTACACTTCTTGAGCAACTTTGCCATCTGACTTCAGTCTGGGTTGGCTGACAGGAGGCCTAGCCTGAGATTGGAGGGTAGAAGGATAGAGTGAACAAGTATGTCTTTTCCTGCTTTCTCTGTTTGGGGCTGCATCTCTAGGAATGGACACATCTCTTTTGTGGTCCTGCCTCTCCGCTGGGGCCCTTACACTCTCAGGGCACTGAGAACACCACATCCTTCCTTGTTTCTTCAGCCCAAGGGGTGGCAGTAGTTTTAATCTTTGGGTTGTCTCACTACCCATGATTTTCTCTTTCTGTTTGTCCTATACTTAATAACTATTCTCCAAATAAAATCCCTCTACTGAACTCCCTGTCATGGGAATTTTGTTTTATTGTCCTGACTGGATCCTGATTGATGAAATTGTCTCAGAAATAAATTCAAAACTTTAGTAAAAGTGCCCTATTGGCTTGGCTCCAAGGCAGACCTGCCTAACAGTCCATTACATCCTAGAAACAAAAATAGTTTGTGAATAACACCTTCTGTTTACACAGCACTTTACAGTTTATAAGCTGTTCTTGTATACCTAATCTCATCTGATTCCCATAATAACCCCTATGAGTTAGGCAGTAGAATAAACAAAATTATCTACACTTAAACATGCAGTAGCAGTTGTAGAAGTAAAGGAGATATTTTAACCAAAACCTTTGTCTCAAATTCCCAGGGTTAAAATAATAAATTTTTAAATGGCTTGCTACCTGCCAAAAAATATTAATAATAAGAGGAAATGTTTCTGAATTTTACATTAAGTATCTTCAAGGTATATTTTATAATTCCATCCACTACTGACTTTTTTCTTATGCTGTTTTTTAATTCTCTTATGCATGTAAATTTAGATCACTGCATCATTTCCCAAAAATATCAAAACAGTGAAAATAATTTTGAATATGGGGTTATAGGAAAAAGAAAACATAAAAATGAGATGACTAGATACTAAGTAAGAAAAAAAAACAATTGTTTGGGATATTCAGCATCTTCTCATAGAACACACACACACATGAATTAAAAACATACTTGTTAGTATAGAGTACCTTAATGAAGCTGGCAGTAATGTCATGAACTTACAACAAAGTAAATTTTAACAGTGTTTATAGTCTAATTGCATGTTGATGAATATTAATTGAATTGCATGGCCCAATATCCATCTTCTGTTTTCTTCCACTTCCAAATTTTGTCTTTGAAGGAAACCAGAATGTCCCTCCAAGAATATGCTT
Source organism: Lontra canadensis (assembly GCF_010015895.1). Lineage (NCBI taxonomy): Eukaryota > Metazoa > Chordata > Mammalia > Carnivora > Mustelidae > Lontra > Lontra canadensis. Next base: position 116,755,393 of record NW_022630995.1, read on the forward strand.
CTTTGACATAAGAATTATTTTGAACTGAAGGCAGTTAAGTCATAAATGCAGAAAAAGTTCCCCCTTTTCTGCCTAAAGGTAGGAAACAAAGTGTCTTGTTACTGGTGAACAGCTCTTAGCAGTTCAGAGAGGACACTGGAGGAATCCACAAATCTTGTGAAACTAAAACTAATCTTTCTCAGTAAGGAATATAAGGACTACCTAGACCTAGCTGGATTACCTTTAGCCCAAATCCCTTTGTCTTATCAATTTTTCACAAATTTGTTGTTTCTTCGTCTAAAAGGTGTAAAAGCTTCCTGCTTTGGTTACCTTTTTGGGTCTTCATTCTCTTATGACTGCTCCCATGCACATGTAGAAATTTAATAACATTTGTATGCTTTCTCCTGTCAATCTGTCCTTATCAGCTTAATTTTATGACAGAGCCATGAACACAAAGAGGATTGAGCTAAACTTTTTTTCTCCTACAGTTTGAATTTAGAATATAATTCCAAAACAGATGTAAGTGACTCAATATATTCCAATTTCTGATACCACAATCCATTAATAAATAATTTAGGTAAACATCACATTTAGTCATTCACAATTCAAAATTTTGTCTCTATGTCCTTGCTGAGCCTTTTTCATCTGAAATATACATCCCTCCCACCTCCCCTCACACCCACTTTTCTGTTCTCCCACGCTTGAGTGTGGCCTGCTGGCTCCTTCTCTTGACCGGAGGTCACTGGATTGATATTGACATAACAGTTACTGGAAAATGTTCAGAAGGTGCCCCTTCAGCTGCTCCTTGGAATGTGTTGTTCAAAATAGATTCATCCTCAGCTGGTAGGTTTGAGCTGGGTCAGCAAGACCCACTCAACCTCTGTTATGCTTAAGCACATGCCCCTGTGGTCGTGATTGAGCTGAGTTGTGTGAATTGGAACTGGCAGATGTCTATTTTTAAGCACTATGGCCCACTGCAGGACTGACACAGGAAATGTGCTAAGAGGGGCCATACTTTCCTCAACTTCTGCTGTCCTTACTGGATGGCATCATTCATGCTCATCACTGGGTTACCCAACTGGTCACTCAACTGGCTCAGGACCTATATTTAAGCACTTCCGGCAACAGAATGACTACTTGTTTCCATGCTCTCCAACTGAAATGGTTGTTCTGAAAGGCTAGGATGCTTTTCAGACATTGTCTAATTAGCACTGTGTCTGCACAGCAGAAAATATCGGTAACACTCAGCATTTTCACAAGATAATTTAGTCACATCCTGAATACTCATCTGGGTGAATCAGAGGGAGAAAAAAAAAAAAGAAATTGCAACTCAATTTATGTTAAGCTTAGGGGTCTTTTTCCCATCTTTAGCCTTGCACATGAAGAGAAAATTAGCAGGATTTCAGTATTGGTGGGTTACAAGAATAAGAGAAAAGGTCTGGTTTCTTTCCATTACCAACATATTTACAAAACCTAGTTGGTCAGCTGTAAAACTGTCAAGTCAAATTTTTTTCAGTTTTTAGTAAAATATCGAGAATCTCTTTAGATGTGTTAAAATTTGGGTCTCTGAGCATTTACTCATTAACAGCTGATTTGAAACACTGTGGCTGGTATTAGTTTTCTCAAAAATATACTTTTTGGCATTTCTTAAAAGGCAATATATTGACATTTATAATTCAGCACATGTTTATTGAGGTCCTCCTTGGTGATAGACATTTGTATCAAGTGCTGGATGCTTTCTTTTTGTTTGGTACTTTATTGCAACTGAACTAGGTAAGGGTTACTAATTAAAAAAAAGAAAAATATTGCTTAGAAAAAATAAAGAGACCAGAAGATAATATGATGCATAAATGAGTTTATAAATGCTTACTGGTGCTGCCCAGGTCACGCTGAAAAGAAGCAGTCCCAAACAGACAATTTGCATCTTTGAGACTCTCTGCAAAAAAGATAATAATATTTTACCCTAAAGCATTGTCAAGTATGATCTATATTCCTAAGAATAAATAAAACACAGAAGTATATACAAACATCCTTCTCCCAGTAGTTCATTTCCTTGTTTAAAAAAAAATCATGTATAATTTATATCCAAGTATAGATACTTTAAGAGCCTTTGTATGTCTAATTATTCTGATGTGAAAGTGAAAATTGGCCAATATTATTAAAACAATGAAGTCAGATGATAGAAATGAATTTTATAGATATAATTACTTGTTATATTGTCAGTCCAAACTTTTCCCTTTTGTGTTTAGAGATAACTTAATTTAATTATTTCTATAATTCATAATAATATTAAATTAATGTAACAACTCATAACAGACTCTTTACATGGGTGTCAGCAAAGAAGGTCTCACTGTGAGGAATAAAGTCTTATCTGCTACCAAGATAGTTCCCCAATATATGTCCTTATATTCATTATATTCTGAGCTAGTAACCATCCATGGGCTGGAGAGTGAAACAATTTATGTAATCCATATATTAATAGCTAAAATTTATTGAGTACTAAAATATTAAAATACCACTGTGTTAAAAGTTTTATATATATTCAATTATTGAGCTTTATGACAACCCTATGAGTTCGATGGTATTACTCTTCCTGTTTTAGAATATGAAATAGATAGAAAGTCAAATAACTTGCCCTAGAATTGCCAGGTATTGAGAGACAGAACTGGGATTAATATCCAAGCAATTTAATTACAAAGCCAGCAGTCTTAATGATAACTCTATGCCATCTTGAATAAGTTTTTATTCTTTCGTCTTATTACAGAAAAGTCTACATGTAGTTGATTTAAAGGCAAATAATATTTTATATTGAGCTCAACAAAATTAGGTGGAAACATTAACATTTAGCTATGGATAAATGTTCATGTTTATACTTTGGTGAATATTCTAAGAGGACCTAGTGAGCTCATTTAAGTCAAGTAGCCGTTATAGAAAAAAAAATGTCAGTAATACTGTGAATTACTAATCTTATGGTTTCGAGTAATATTAAGCATTTACCACATAGACATATAGCAACCAATATGAGCATAAAAAAATTTACACCACTTTTTGAGATTATCTGAGGAAAATGCTCTTAATGGCAATAATAATCTAAATACTATTGCTAGGGGCGCCTGGTGGCTCAGTGGGTTAAGACTCTGCCTTCGGCTCAGGTCATGATCTCAGGCTCCTGGGATCGAGCCCCGCATCAGGCTCTCTGCTCCACGGGGAGCCTGCCTCCCCCTCTCTCTCTGCCTGCTTGTGATCTCTCTCTCCTTCTGTCAAATATATAAATAAAACCTTTAAAAAAAAATAAATACTGTTGCTATCTTGAAATTTTTCAAGGTAAAAATTTTTATTTGAAGAAATAATGTAACTGTTAAATATATTCTAAAGCTCTAGTCTACTCTCCTCTAAAGAATATAATTTTCAAGATCTTAATTTTAACTGTAATTTAGCCATCCAAGTATTTTAGAGATAAGGACATTACAAATAATTTATCAAATGATTTAGTGTTGCTCAGTAGAAATGTCTGCACAGATGAGGTTTACAATTATGAGTGTGATCACATTATCCTTATTCTGGTTTGTAAGTGAAGGTAGAGAGTAAAATTAGTGTCTTTAAATTATGGTGGATCTTGATAATGCTAAGACTTAATCAAAGAAGAAGTTGCTATCAAGCTACCAATTTTAGTTGATGATTTCCAGAACTTGGCAACACATTTTGTATTTTATAAAACAAAGCACTAAATATTACACAGTTGTGCTGAGCAGAGAATACTTTCAATATACATTTATTTTCAAAAGCAATCTCCCTACCGGATGACATATACCTTAAAAATGTAAACTACATTATAAAGCTATTTGCTATCAAGAATATCAAGAGAGCCAAATTACCTGGTATCTTTTACCTTCAGAATACCTGGCTTCTTCCACAGGATTAGCAGTCTCTGGGCAAATTTTGCTGAAATTTAAAGTTTGTTAGAGTTCCCAATGGCCAATCAGCATAGACTCACTTAGCACTACCAAACAATTTGTTACCAGTGCCCACAGATAACCATAGGGGGCAAAGTAATTTTAATCTAAAAATGTTTTTGTGGTGAAAAGCTGCTATCAAATGTTCCAGAAAGTAGGATAAACAGAACATATAAATACCTCAGTTTGGTGTATGATGTTGTCAGATAATTCAAATTGATTTCAGAACTATTAATTAGGACTCTCTGAATAACAAGTTTGTAAGTGGAAACATTTTAGCTATCCTTTTGTGTAGAAAGTTTATAATTTCAATTTTTTCTGTATTAAACCCAGCAACACTTAACAAATATGTATTGGGTACCTAATATGTGACAGACACTGGGGAAACAGCAGTGACAAAGCAGACAGAAAAAAACAAATAATCTGGTGGGGAAACTGACAATAAACAAAGTAAGTAAAATATATTGTGTAGATAGTGACAAAGACAAACTCTAAGAAGAAAAAGTATTGTAAGGAAAGGGGATGACAAACACTGGGGGTCAGGTCATGGAGACACTGAGTTGAAATACTAGAAGACCTCACTGAGAAGGTGACTTTTGAGCTGTGTAAACACATGGCATCTAGGGGAAGAGCATTCTAAGTAGAAGGAAGGGAAAGATGAGAGCCCCAGAGACCAGACTGCTGACTTGTTCCAGAAATAGAGAAGAGGGCATTTTGGTTAGAAAGACTGAATGAAGTGAGTAGCAGGAAATGAGGTAAAAAAAGGTTGTAGATGACCGATGACATAAGGCCTATAGATCATTGCAAGGCTCTTGACTTACCCTGAGTGAGAAGGAACCCTTGGAGGTTTTAGGCAGAGAAGTAACTGTAGAGTAATTGAGGTAGGAAAAGGCAGACATGGGCTAGGAAGCTCTCAAGGTAATCCAGGCAAATGGTGATTAGGAATCAGAGTGATGACAGAAGGGATGGGGTAACTGGTCAAGTTCTGGATATATTTTGAAAGTAAAGCCAGTAGGATTCATTGACATACCAGATGTGGAGTATGAGAGAAAATCAAGAATCAAGGGTGACTCCAAAGTTTTTTGCTCTGAGCAACCAGAAGAATGAAGTTGTCTTTTATTGATATGGGGGAAACTGTCAAAGAAGTGGTTTGGGGAGAAACATTGAGAGTTTTGGTTTGGATATGAATATTACAGAATGGTCAATTTAGGACATTGACTTTCTCAGTGAAACAGGTAGTACACCCATATTAGAATAAGCCTTTCTGGAGCAATTGTCTGCTCTCTCCTCTTTTGCCCATTCTATGTGCCAAAATAATGATTGCAATAGTTCGGGTTAAAAATATTACAATACCTGGAGGGATAATTTACATTAGAACTATATATGAAGCATTAATGTACAATAATATAAGAATTATTTAATCCATACCAAATGATAAGAATTGGTTAAACACAATTTTAACAAACTGTAAATAATATATAATGAGATTTAAATGTAACTTCCCATTCCTCCCAACTTCCGAAACAGACAAAAGCCAAAATAAAACAAAAAAACAACCCTTGGACAGCTTTAGCTGAGAGAATGGTGTCTTTTCTAGTTTCAGCTGAATCCCTATTTTTGCTCTGTTGAAATTCTGCAGATCCTTTTTGAGTCTCTGGAGCTGGTTTTTAAAACACTTGCCAGGACTAGAATTTGAGCTGTTGGGCTGGAGCTATTGTTGATTCACCATTCAACCATGGATTTTAGAATATTTGAGTGTTGTCATTAATGACAGAGACATTTAGATCTAGTAGCTTTGGAATCAAACAGACCTGAGTTCAAAAACTGACTCTAGAGGTGCCTGGGTGGCTCAGTGGGTTAAGCCTCAGCCTTCGGCTCAGGTCATGATTTCAGGGTCCTGGGATCCAGCCCCGCATCGGGCTCTCTGCTCAGCAGGGTGCCTGCTTTCCCCCCTCTCTCTGCCTACTTGTGATCTGTCAAATAAATAAATAAAATTTAAACAAACAAACAAACAAACAAACAAAAAAAACAAACTGACTCTACCACCTGTTTGTTATGGTCAGTTGCCTAAGCAACTAAATGGGATCTTTCTGAACTTCCATTTCTTCATCTGAAAATGAGGAGCATGGTCACAAGCTAAACTTTCATTGAATGATAACTTTGCTGTGAGCATTTTCCTCAAAAACATTTTCACCACAGGGGCACCTGGGGGGCTCAGTGGGTTAAAGCCTCTGCCTTCGGCTCAGGTCATGAGCCCTGTGTCCTGGGATTGAGCCCCACATCGGGCTCTCTGCTCTGCAGGCAGCCTGCTTCCTCCTCTCTCTCTCTCTGCCTGCCTCTCTGCCTACTTGTGATCTCTGTCTGTCAAATAAATAAATAAAATCTAAAAAAAAAAAAATCCCAGTTAAAAAAACATTTTTACCACATAAGGAATTGGCTGTAAGGCAATTTTGTCATAAAAGATAAAAAAAATTACTGTTTGACAGTTTGGCTTAACCATTTGGTTTGATTTCTCCATTGACAACAGTACTCCCATTTTTACATTATTTAAACCTTACCCTCATAATGGTCTATACAATGGTGCAGAGTTTTGAACCTACATTTCCCACAGAACTTAATAGACATTTACCACCGGACATGTGACAATATGCCAAGAACAAACAACAGTGTAGAAGGCTTTCACAAGGGGACACAAAGTTCAATTACTAATATGCCTCCTAGTATTTAGAAACTGATACGTCTCTGTTTTTTTATTTTATATTTTATTTTACTTTAAGATTTATTTATTTGAAAGAGAGAGAGTAGGAGTGTATGTGCATAAGCAAGCACAGCAGAGAGGGATGGAAGGAGAGGGAGAGAGAGAATCTCAACCAGACTCCCCCTGAGAATGGAGCTGGTGGGGGGGGTGCTCCTTCTCACACCCTGAGATCATGACCTGAGCCAAAATCAAGGCTCAGATGTTTCATATGATATGGAGCAGCTGCACTGAAGTGTTGGTTTTCAAATCACTAGTTTCTGATGTGAAAATAATCCGAGTATCTTCTGAAAAAAAAAAATTATGAATACCATTTTCTCATTTAGAAAAGTAATAGGTTGAAAAAAATAAAATCTTTAAGGGAACACAATTATCAGTATTGTGATGACATTAATGATTTACTTAAATCAATTTTTTTCACAATTGATTGGATGCTTGTTGACGGTTCCATGTTTAGTATTACAAACATGTATCTGTTTTGTTACAGCAGTACTTCATAATAAACCACTCCAAACTCAAACTCAAACTCAAAAAAAGAAAAAGAAAAAGAAAAGGACTAGGATGCTTAACTGACTGAGCCACCCAGGCCTCCTTATACTTCTCTTAATGGAGGAAAAAATTTTAGTGAAAAAGAAAAGATGTGATGCCAATGAGATGAATCTTCAGGCAAAAAAAAAAAAAAAGGTAGAATTCTATGAATGGAAGACTTTGATAACACGGGCCTAGATATAATCTACAGAATAAAATCAGTTATTTGTGCGCTATTATCCCAAATCTGCACTATACATTTTGAATGTACTCAATATTTTGTATTTTGGAGCAAAGTTTTTTTAATGTTGTTATTCATTTTTCATGTTTCATTATGCCCCCTTTAACGAATGCCCCTTTTATTTTTCGTGATTGTATCTTTTATGGCAAAGTTGCTTTACGGTCAGTTAGGTATGTGAGGAAAATGGTTGCGGTGGACGGGCTTGCCGCGGAGATGTTCCGGGTGAAGCTGCCTAGAACCTGTGAGGTATTTCTCCTATATGTCACTGACGGGAAAATGTTTACTTCTATCTAAATGTATCATGTTTAATAAGAGAAAATTCTTTGAATTTTAAGAGAAAAAAATTGCTTAGCTACTAGTCCTAGCAAGGAGTAAACTGGCAGTAGCTAAATATATATGCTCCCAAAGTTAAAATGAATTCAGAGCTTCAGGGAAAAAAAAAAAAAAATCAACTTGGGCCTTAAATTTAGAACCTACAATTGGCAAAAGAAAAAAAAAAGAGCCTATTCTGGTTTTAAGGTTGCAGAGAAGAAACTGCAGCGGCGGGGGGTAGGGGGGGTGGGGGGCGTGGGGGTCGTGGTGGGGGAGGGGACAACCTAGAGCGATCATTTGCTAAAGTTCTCTGAGGTGGAGTTGTTACTTCTGCCCTCTTGACTTGCCCCGAGTTAAGCTTGAACTACAAAAATTCAACGTTAAGTTTTCTAAATGTTTTTGTGTCGTAGACAGTTTTGCTATAACATTTGTTAGGAATAAATAACCAGAGATAAAGAACAGTGTTCTATTAAAAAATAAATTATCCTCACACCATCCCTATTTAACTGGAAAACAAAACAAAACTAGGAAGCAATAGAGAAGGCAAGAAATGGACGCTTGGATTTTCTTCTGGTGTTTGGCTGACAGTTGAAGAACGGACGACACCTCCACAGATTAGGTACCTAGCCTGGCTTTCCTGGGTCACACTGACCCAGAGTCGCTCCTCAAAGAGATTTTAAGATGAAAGTAGCCCATGTCAATGTTGCATTTTGTGGTGGCTTTTTCATTTCTTACCCTTCACTTGAGTGAGTGCAATCATATAAATTGTTAGTTAACTAGGAACCTACACTATCAATTCCAGCTATTGGACCCTCATCTGGGAGTGAGGTTTCAGTTGTTTTGTCTTGTGTTCCCATCTATTTCTGGAATGTTCCACCCATCTTCCCTGTACTTGTGCTCTAAGCCCAATTGCTTTGATAGATATTTTTAAAAAAATATTACAGGAAATGATTTTATCTTCTGGTATCTTGATCCCCAACTTATTTTTTTACCCCAACTTATTTTTAACACTATTCTGCAACACATTTCTCTGTATCATCTTAGAGGTAAACATATTATTATACACAGAGAGAGGGAGAAATTATATATAGTATATAAATATATATATATATTAATTCTTTTTTTTCTAATTTACTTACACAGCACATGTACATTTCCTCTCCAGACTCAGTGGGGTATCAGTACAGTGTTGTGATTAGAAAACAGGGGCTGTGTTGAGTAATTTCCTTTTTATCTATAAAATGTCTATAAGAAGACATTTTAAAGATTTGTCAAGGCTTTAGGCTTTTCATAGAAGTATTTATTCCCCCTTAATCTTCAGAATGGAGTCCAGAATGGGTGTGCTGGGAGTCTTATCCTGTGTTTAGAGAAGGAAAGGTTTTTGTTTTAAATATGTTCATTCATGTGTATATCTATATTCATCCTAAATTAAAGAAAAAAGTCACTTTTTCTAAAACATCACTTGCAACCAATTTTCTCATCTACCCTAAAATTATTTTTATTTTTATTTTTTTATTTTTTTTCCTCTCAGTATTTGAGAGTTTCAACAGAAGTACATAAAAATTTCAGCCAGATAGGGAAACATGGAGGGTCACAGAGCAGCATGAAGCTAGCTGTGTTCATTTCTCTAGGCTATTTGTTTACTCATTCAGCTATTACTAGCAGAGAGAAGACATGTCAATATAATTTACTTTTATTTTTATATTAGAAAGATGTCTTATTACACCTTAAAATGTAACTCAGAGGATGTAGTTAAAATATAATTATAATGATACCAGTCTTTTCCTTCAGGACATGGTGACATTGCTGGAAGTGGCTGTAAAACTTTATTGTTACCTCAAGGAGGGGAAATATCTTTCATTCTCAAAATAGTGTTTTTCAGAGGTTGCCGTTTTGTTTTTCAGGACTGAGAATCTTGTCCTTAGGAGACAGAATATGACAACATTTACCAGCTAGTTATTCATTGCATTGGGCACATACTAATATTTTTTTACCAAATTGGAGCATATGCCCTCTTCTCAGTTTTTAGTTTTCAGTGTTAGTATTTTATTTTAGCTCTTCTCTCATGACTTTCTTACTTTTCATGAACCCAGATTTTCTCTATGCTTGTCAACTCCCGTTCCAGTTATCTATTGGTCTTTAACACACCAATATAGGGGTACCTGTGTGGCTCAGTCAGTTTAGCAACTACCTTTGGTTCAGGTTATAATCCCAGAGGCGTGGGATTGAGCCCCATGTCAGGCTCTCTGCCCAGCAGGGAGCCTGCTTCTCCCTCTCTTTCTGTCTGCTGCTTGTGCTCTCTCTCTCTCTCTGTGTCATATAAACAAATAAAATCTTAAAAAAAAACAATATATTAATTTTCTCTCAAGGTTCTGTAGTGTGATTTGGTTTAGCTATGAGATCCTCACTTGGGATCTTTCATTTGGATCATTCAGAGAGGAGAAAGTGCAAAATCTTATCCAAAGTTATCCAAAGACTTGACTGAACTGTCCATCCAAGATGGTGCCTTGGTGCTTCTCCATATAACCTCTCTCTTTCTCTGGTAGAACAGACTGGACTTCTTACATGGTGGCTCAGTACTTTAAAATATTCTGTGGGCTGGAAGCTCATTAACTGGATTTGTTGGCGTAATAAAAATTCCCATGCAAATTACATTCTATCATATTCTGTCCTTTCTCAAGTGGGCTCCTCTGTCTTATATTTCATGAATTCCGGGTCTCAACCGGACAGAAGAAGTTGTTAAGCCAGTTTTGTGAGTTAAGCCTGGAATTGTTATGGAGTCATTGTCATTATGTTGGTCAAAGCCATTAGATCCAGAGGAGTGCAGAAGTAGTTTTTCCATGCCTTGATGTAGAGAAGTGACAGTGTCTCATTGCCGAAGAGCTTGTAGAATGGGCATACCATAGGAATCATTTTTGGAGACTACAATGTGCCCAAGTCAATCTCTGATAACAGTGCAGGTATTGAGCTTTCAAAAGGCATTCAATTCAGAATGTTTGGTGTACCTGTATTAGTGAGGGTTCCCCAGAGAAACAGGACCAGTAGGAGATTTATACATATATTCATATGTATGTGAGCCCATATATGTATGTATGTGTCTGCGTGTGTGCATGTGTGTGTGTGTGTTTGTTTGTTTATTTATTTCCATATAGGCTCACATGATTATGGAGGCTGAGAAGTCCCATAGTTTGCCATCTGCAACCTGGAAACCTAGGAAAGCCAGTGATATAAATCCAGTCTGAGTGAGGGGAACAGATGGCATAAAACCCACTTTGGGGCAGGAGAAGACAGATTTCTTAGTTCAAGCAGCCAGGTGGGAACAAAAAGCTGCAAATTCCTCCTTCTACTTTTTGTTTTATTCTGGCCCTAAGTGGGTTGGATGATGCCTACCCATTGAGGGGGGACAGTCTACTAAGTCCACATATTCAAGTGCTAATCTTACTGAGTTTTACTTAGAGATAATATTTCATTTGGACACCTCTGTTGACTCAGAATTGCTGTATCAAACACCAGAAATTTTACTGAATTTTAAAGTGAGTTGGAAATAAAAGGCCAAACTTCAAGTTAAAAAAAGGAAAGATCATCAATTTACTAATAGTTTGTTTATATCCTAAGTGATAACAGCAGCTAAACTTTAAAATTAAAGGTTTTTTTTTAAGATTTTATTTATTTATTTGACAGACAGAGATCACAAGTGGGCAGAGAGGCAGGCAGAGAGAGAGGGGGAATCAGGCTCCCCGCTGAGCAGAGAGTCCGATGCGGGACTTGATCCTAGGACCCTGGGACCATGACCCAAGCCGAAGGCAGAGGCTTAACCTACTGAGCCACCCAGGTGCCCCAAAATTAAACAATTTATCATGGTTATGACTTTATATAATCATCTAAAATAGGAGTCAGTAATCTATGGGCTGTGGACCAAATCCGTTCCATCATCACAAAGTTTTATTGGAACACAGCTGTATCTGTTTGTTCACATACATCTATGGCTGCTGTTGCTACAGGGACAGATTGGAGTAGTTGTGACAGAATCCATATGAGCTGCATAGCCAAAAAATGCTTACTAACTGGTCCTTTAAAGAAAAAGTTTACTGACTCCTGCTTTACAGAAAAGTTTGCTGACCCCTGAGTAAAATAGTGAGGGTTAAATTTGTATTTTTTAAAAAGAGATGACAAGTTCTCACACTGATGCATGTCTTATCTTTTATTTCTATTAACATATAATGTATTACTTGCCCCAGGGGTACAGGTCTGTGAATCATCAGGCTTACACATCTCACAGCACTCACCGTAGCACATACCCTCCCCAATGTCCATAACCCAGCCACCTTATCCCTCCCCCCACCCCCAAGCAACCCTCAGTTTGACTAAGAGTCTCTTGTGCTTTATCTCACTCCCAATCCCATCTTGTTTCATTTTTTTTCCTCCCTAGCCCCCACAACCCCCTACCCTACCTCTCAGCTTCTTCATATCAGAGAGATCTTATGCTAATTATCTTTCTCTGACTGACTTATTTCGTTTAGCATAATACCGTCTAGTTGCAAATGGCAAGATTTTGGTCTTTTTGATGGCTACATTCCAGTGTGTGTGTGTGTGTGTGTGTGTGTGTGTGTGTGTGTATACACACACACGCTGCATCTTCTTTATCCATTCATCTGTTGATGGACATCTACATTCTTTCCATAGTTTGGCTATTGTGGACATTGCTGCTATAAACATTGGGGTGCCCGTGTCCCTTCAGATCACTACATTTGTATCTTTAGGGTTAATAGCCAGTAGTGCAGTTGCTGGGTCATAGGGTAGCTCTATTTTCAACGTTTTGAGGAACCTCCATACTGTTTTTCCAGAGTGGCTGTACCAGCTTGCATTCCCACCAACAGTGTAGGAGGGTTCCCCTTTCTCTCATCCCTGCCAACATCTGTAGTTTGATACAGGTCTTATCTTTTTGGTACTCTAGGAGTCATAAAATTGAAGATGGGAGACCTGAGAAAGACCAGAGTAATTTGCATGGGAACTTTTACAATTAAACCACCAAGTCCAGTTAATGAGTTCTTAACCTACTGAATAGTTTAAACAAGGGCAGAAATATTTACAAATATTCGCACTTGGATAAACGAAAGTCTGAGTGATTGCTTCATGGTTTCCCTTTAACTAGTATTCTTTTTTTTAAAATGAGACTCGTATTTCCTGACATTAGATTATCCTTTCCAACAAAGTGTTTTTATATTTTTCTGCTTTTCTCCCACTTTCATTATTTCTTCTCTTGGTCATTCAGAGGGATTCACTTACCTAGAGATAGACTGGGGTTTTTTTGTTTTGTTTTTTTAATGAAAGGAATCCAAAGGGAAAGTTAAAGTTTGGTTTTTCGGTTCAGAAAGGGTAACAGAAAATCAGCAGGGTTAGTCATGAAAGAAGCAGGGTGTAGAATATGTCACAATAGTAAATTGAAAAGCGGGGCAGGGTGATATTTAGTGTTCCCCGCTGATTAAATGTGGGTTACCTGACTGCCGGCCAGGGAGGATACTGATTGAGAGGCATCATGTTGAAGGAGGTAGGAAGGGCTTGAAATGAGCGGGTGGGACTTAGAGTGACCACAGAGAGAGGGACAGAGTCCCTCTCTGCCCTGTGGCCACACTAATAAACACAGACCATGCACCCCCATAGTATAGCCTATGCTGAGAAGACTTTTAGTGTTACCATTGCCTGGTGAGGGCCCGTATGTTTGCTGGGGCTCATCTTGTAGAAGTATTCCTCCTCATGTCCTAAGACCTATCTTAATTTACCCAAACTCCCTTATGTGGCCAGCCTTCTTTATGTGATCCAAGAAACTCATAAACCTCCCAGACTTTGGGATCTGGAAGAGATGTGTAGGTGAAGAACTCTATCGCCACTTCCTGAGAACTTGGCACGTCTTCATATGGACCACATGGGCAAAGGTTGACTATAGTCTGACCTGAGGCTTGGCCAAGTACCCTGTGATTCCTTCTGGAGCAAGGAGGGATAAGCAGCCTGGAGCAGAAATTCCAGAGACAGTAGCTCTCCCACCTCTCCATCTTCTGGGAGTTGGTCGCAAAGCTATTTCTCATCCATCTCCCTGGTTTCAGTTGATCCTAAGACTTTCAGCCTCTTCCCCTTTAAGGCTCCACTGCAGATTTCCTCGTAAGTCTCTCTACTGAGCCATATGTGAGAGCTGGCTCCTCCACAGCGGAATGACCTACTTTCCTGTGCTGTCTGTCATCTGGACCCTTCGGCTCAGTGATCATCCTCTGGGCCCAGAGACCTGACACCATGCTGATCCTGCTTTTGCTCTCTGTGAAAGTAATAAACTGTTTAACTTCATTTGAGCTTGTGTCTCCCTGCTGGCTGAATCAGTGGTTATGACATGCAAACCTAGCAGCTGCAGTTGAGATCCTTATGGCCCTGTTACAAATCACACTGCCTTTTGGGCAGTGCTTGACAGTTTTGTCCTATTTTGACAACAGCATGAAGGGTTATTTTCCTTGTTTACTCACAGTCTCTGTTCTCAAGAAGATCCTTTTTTGATCACCTGATTATGACATGAAACCTGTAAAATTATATCTTCTTATTAATACCAAAGGACAAAGAAGTAAAAACATAGATAGGGTTACTACATGTGCTCTTATCCAAAATTTCCTCTTTTAAAAGGGTGACTTTTCTCTATAAAGAAGCTGTGAGAGATATATGGGATGTGGACTTTGGAGCAGATTCCTTTCCTCCACTTCATAGCAGCATCATCTCAGGCAAGTTACTAAATGTCTCTGTAACTCAGTTTCCTTACCTGTAAAATGTGGTAGACTTATAGTATTTGTTGAGAATGAGGTAATGTATGTAAAAATGAGGTAATATATGTAAAATGCTTAGAATAGAAGTGGCACACAGTAAGTGTATAATAAGCATTAGCTACTATATCAATGAAAATCATGGTACTCAGACTTTAAGGTGCACAAGAATCACCTGTCCACTCCCAGTTTCTCATTGAGTAGGTCTTGGGTGGTACTCCAGAATTTGCATTTCTGATGTTGCTGATCAGATGACTGTCCCCAAGGCCTCAATCTCATCAAAAGTTTTTGTTTACAAAGATGCATTAGGGCAAGAAAAAAAATGTTCCTTGAGTTTCGGAAGGACCAGGTAATTATATAACAATTGGATGCACCCAAGTGTTAAGATGGAGAAAGGAAGGGGAGTGGAGAGGAGAGAGATGATGATCCTGAGCACCTCATTAACATGTTGTGCTCTGAACAGCAACTACTGAGTACACACCACATGTAAGAGATGAGGTGATGAGGACTAGAGGAGGATATTAATTTACTTAAGTCCATCTAACTTGAGAGTTCATGCACTTTGCACAATATGTAAAAACATATGCCAAAATATGAGAAGACCCTTGCTTTGAAAATATTCTTTTGGGATGCCTGGGTGGCTCTGTCGGTTAAGCCACTGCCTTCGGCTCAGGTCATGATCCCAGGGTCCTGGGATCAAGTCCTTGCTCAGCAGGGAGCCTGCTTCTCTCTGCCTCTGCCTGCCACTCTGCTGGCTTGTGCTCTCTCTCTCTCTCTCTCTCTCTCTCTCTGACAAGTAAATAAATAAAATCTTTACAAAAAAGAAAAGAAAAAGAAAATATTCTTTAGGGCTCAAGTCATTAAACCTGGCTAAGAAAATTGTTATACAAGGCAAGCTTACTTTTCACCAGTGTTCTGATCATTAAAGCTTTCCTGCTCACTTATGGCTTGACATCCATTACTGATAAATATACACTAATGAATAGAATATAATGGTAAAGAGCGCAGATTCTAAAACCAGTCTGCCTTTGTTTTACCCTCAGCTTTGCCACTTGTGACCTTGTGCAAGCTGTATATCTCTTTGTGCCTGACTCAGTTCCTTCATCGATAGAATGGGGGATGACAAAAATACCTACCTGATAGATTTCTGTGAGGATTGAATGAATTATTAGAATAATTAGAAAAATGTGAATATGATCCGTATATTACAAAATACTATCATAGCAATGTTTAGTTTCTTTAGAATGAGAATGAGAATGGTATTGTAGCAATATAGGAGAATTTCTTGTTTTTATATAAATGCTGAAGTATATAGGGGTGAAGCATTATGATGTCATGATGTTTGCAACCACTCTATAATGGTGTGCGTGTGTGTGTGTGTGTGTGAGTTTTCTACTTCATCCTTCTCCCTACCCCACCTAAAACCAGATCAAATCAGAGTAGGGTTGCCAGATACAAAATAGGATGCTCCATCAAATTTGAATTTTATATAAATAATGAGTGATTTATCTAGTATAGATATTTCCCAAATAATTCACAGAGGCCAAATAGTGCATGGAACATACTTAACCTAAGAAGTTTTCATAGTTTATCTGAAATTTAAGTTTAACTAGGCATCCTATATTTTTGTTAAACCTGGCAACTCTAAAGAGCCATTTATTCTCCTGATATATATGGTTGACCCTGCCCACAAACATGCCAAAATCTTAGTTATATTGATTTATCCATGACAAAATACTTAGAGTTCTTCTGAGTTTTAAACCATACTGGAAATAAACTTTTATCCTTTAGCTTAGTTGTCCCCCATTGGATTCATTGTTTTCAATTCTGAATCTCTCTCTCTCTTTTTTAAAATTATAACATATTTGAAAGACTGCATTTTTATTTGTGATAGAACCCATGGATAGAATATACATAAAGATCACATAAAAATACATGAAGCTGATAATTAAACATAATATACAGTGCTGGGTAGGTAGGTGATTAAAGAACTACACGTATTTATATATAGTGTCATTAATGTTAATTCCTAGAAGCACGTCTTGCATGAAGAGTAGTTTTAGCAGTTAATAATAGTACAAACATGTTAAAAATACTATTTATAGAACTACAACCTCAAAACATGTAATCGAACTCCATCTCATGGATTTAGGTTTAAATGGCCCTGATTTACAATAACTTTCAATAATAAACCAGGGAAAAGCAACAAGAAGCCCATTACTTGCAGAAGCAATTACAGAAAATTACTTTGGAACAGTAGCACCATTCCACATTATAATATGCACATTTGTTATATTGCACCTTCCTGAGTTGAACTTTGAAAATGGTAGCCACATGAAATGCCAGAATGGAGGAATTCATCCCAGGCTGGGCCTTCACTGATGGCGGTAGTAATAATCTTGACCATCATAGCCATCATAGCTACGCCCTTTATAGTAGCTGTACTCATCCTCATAGGCTCGGTAATTATCCCCACGAGGTTCCCCGTTTTCATTTTCATAGACTTCATATCCATTGTCATATTCATTAGTGCCTGTTTGTTCGTACTCTTCCTCATATCCGGTGGGCGTGGCTTCCCCAGACTGTCTGGTGGTAGTCCCGTAGAGCTCTGGTGGTGGAGTCGTAGGTTCAAACCCACCATCTGGAGAGGTTGTTGTCTTAGAGCCATCATTGTCCTGCTTTCTAGCCACCGTGGTTCCTTCTGCCTGGGCTTCAGTGACACTTTCTTCTTCACCTTCTTCTCCATTATCTCCATCACTGCTGCCATTACCATTTTCTGCCTCTGTGCTGTTGCTACTGGTGCCATTTATGCCTTGCCCATTTTCATCCACTTCTGCTTCATTTTCTTCATCTTCCTCTTCTTCTTCATCACTTTCCTCCTCTTCTGTAGCCTTGTGTCTTTTATCCCCAGCCTGTAAGGAAACGTTTGAAAGAATCCAGATCTAGGTGTGAAAATGTAAAAACCTAAGACAAATAACTTCATTCAACTCAGGCTATACTAAGGCCTTGTTCTAGATGTATTTCTGAATTGAAGCTAGCTTAATTTATAAAAGAATTAGTGGGTGTTTTAAAAATTCAAAAACATCTTTGGTGGGTGTTTTAAGAATTCAGGATTAGTACCTCTGTCATTGGGTTTTGACGGAGAAGAATGTACTTGATAAATAAGCCTTCTCTGTGGGAGATTCTTCTTATAGCTTTGCTCTTGACTTTGTCTTAGAGCCCTCTTCCCTGAAATACAGTGGCATCTTGCAGGACCTTTTATCCATTGCTAAGATGCTTGCTTGTCCTTAGTTTTCTGCTAGAATGTAGGAAGTCAGTGTAATAACCTGGGTGAGTACTTGCGTGGGAAAAGAGCTTTCCTTATTTATAAACAGGGATATTGAGTTTGCTCTTGCTTTTTCTTTTCTTTTTTTTTTTTTTTTAAAGATTGTATTTATTTATTTGACAGAGATCACAAGTGGGCAGAGAGGCAGGCAGAGAGAGAGAAGGGGGGAAGCAGGCTCCCCACTGAGCAGAAATGCGGGGCTCCATCCCAGGACCCTGAGATCATGACCTGAGCTGAAGGCAGAGGCTTCATCCACTGAGCCACCCAGGCGCCCCTGCTCTTGCTTTTTCAATGAGTTAATGAAGATAATATAAAACATCCTGTTTGGTGTCTAAATAACCTTTGATTTCAGTAAAGAAGTGAAATCAGATTTAACATTTTTGAGGAATGATTACCTTCTTGGGAAGTTGGATTGCAGCTAGACCTATATACCCTGTTCCAGGTGTGGTCTCTCCATAGCCAGGTGTGGTAGAAAGGGTGGTATTCTCAGCCTCATCTTCATCTTCGTTTTCATCAGAATTTGCATTCTCTTCATTGTTTTCTTCTTCATTTGAAGTCTCCTGGTGAAAATATCCAAGCAAGATAAGTTATTTTAGCTGGAAGAGAACTCAAAATTTGTTGGTGTCATGAGCCACAATGGAGAAAAACATTGTATTCCTCAGCCAGCTCATCACCTAATGCTAACAATTTCTTCCTCTTGTGCCATTTACACTTCTCACTTCTTAGAACTCAACTCAATTATCTTTCTATTTATCTCACCATAGTCTGTTTTAGACATTTCTGTATTCTATTTAGTCAATAAAATATACTTTTATAATAATTTCAGCATAACTGACTATATCCTCATAGTATATCCTGGATGCCTTAGGCTCCTAAAGTCTTTTTTTTTTTTTTTTAAGATTTTGTATTTATTTATTTGACAGAGACACACACACACACACACACACACACACACACAGTGAGAGAAGGAATACAAGCAGGGGGAGTGAGAGAGGGAGAAGCAGGCTTCACGCTGAACGGGGAGCCAGATGTGAGGCTCCATCCCAGGACCATGGGTCCATGACCTGAGCTGAAGGCAGATGCTTAATGACTGAACCACCCAGGCACCCCAAGGCTCTTAAGGTCTTATCAGTACTATTAAAACATGGTAGCAAATAGATTCTTACATTTGCTGACAAATCAGCTGAGAACTTAGACCTGTTTTTCAAGGTAGGATTATTGTTCACTTTAGAAAGGGAAGGTGAGCTCAGAAAAGCTAAATAACTTGCTTAAGGTCTTATGTGTGATGAAGCTGTATCTTTCTAATTTAAAAAGCTGAGCCCTTTGTAATGCACTGTGATGTTTTTGATGAGGAAGAGGATTTATATGAATGTCCACACTACACCTAGGATATTGTTTTCTGAAAGGAATTCTTATGGAAATGCCTCTCTTCAAACAAATTGATTGCATGTCTTATTTACTGGCAAAAAAGTGAGTATTTTTCATAATGCTTTCAAGTGTACTTAGACAAAAAATAATTTAATTCAGAAGTCATCTGCCAATATATAAGCTAGTTCTGTATTGTATGCAATATTCAGAAAACTTTAGGCATTTGACAATCAATTTTACCATGCAATGAGGAAACTAAGTACTCCAAGAAATTTTTAGTGGTATATAAAGTTATTGCAGAAAGAGGTTTTAAAAAAATTAACACTCCTCAAATGAAAGCTTATTATAATCTTATAATATTACTATAATCTTATTTAACATTGTATTCTTGGCCTTTATGTTGTTAGGCAGTTGTTTGTTAATGGAGTTAGTCTAATGTGATTCATAGCTAATATTAAAAGTCAAGACTTTAAAACATGCATGGATGAAGAGGATGTGATACATACACATATACATATACATACATGTATACATATATATAATGGATTATTATTCAGCCATGAATAAGAATGTAGTCTTGCCATTTGCAATGATGTGGATGGAGCTAGAGAGTATTATGCTAATGAAATAAGTCAGAGAAAGACAGTACCATATGATTTTACTCATATGTGGAATTTAAGAAATAAAACAAATAAGCAAAGGGAAAAAAAGAGAGAGGGGCAAACCAAGAGACAAACTCTTAACTACAGAGAACAAACTGATGGTTACCAGAGGGGAGGGAGGTGGGAGGATGGGCTATATAGGCAATGGAGATTAAGGCGGGCACTGTGATTAACACTTTTCACTGGAAGAGTTGAATCACTGTATTGTATACCTGAAGCTCATATTATCTTGTATGTTAACTAATTGGAATTCAAATAAATACTTAAGATAATCCACAGATTCCAAAACAAAATACTAGAAGAAGAAAATGAGTTTATATAAAGAATAAAAATTTAAAAATAAACACAACCCAGATTTATGCTGCCTTATTACTAAAACAAAGTGACTAAAGAAGAATATGTTTATTTCATTAAATTTGTAAATTCCACTGTTCCAGTAAACTTTTGGGACTGCTAGAATCCATCCCAAAACAGTCTCTAAGCTAATTGTGTCAAATAACCTACAAACACCATGCTGTTTATTTTTTCTCATTTATGCTTTATTCCAACAGACTAAACCTTTCAGGGGAGAAAGAGGAAAGATTCTTAGACTAGAACATAGAGTTAGGGTTCTGTACTGTCCTATTACTCATGAAAAACCCATCAAATAGATGGTAGTTCATTAGTGGTGAGGTCATGATTAAAGATCCAAACTCTCAACTCATGAACTTCTATATTTTCTCCTACAAAGCCCTTTCTTTATTAGATACTTTATTTAAGGATATCCTGTTGCAGTGAATTAAAAAGGAAAACAGGTCAGTCTGTTAATGGGCGTTAAGCATCAAATGTCTTTTTGAATACAAAAATTAGCAATAATTTTTTAAAAAAGTATTATTAACCTATTAGAATGGCTAAAATGACTGAAAGAAACAAGTGTTGGTGAGAATGTGAAGCAACTGATACACTGATAGAGGGAGATCACAGTATACCTGCTTTGGTTGCTTCTACTCAGATTGAACATAAGCATACTTTTTTGACTTAGAAGTTTAATCTCTAAGTAAAATGGCCTCCGGAAATAAATGCATATGTTCACCAGAACACTAGAATGTTCACAATAGCCCAAACGTGGAAACTACCCAAATGCCCATCAACAGGAGAGTAATACATTTTGGTACATTCACTTCATGAGATACTGACAGTGAGAATGAATGATATACAGTCGTAGAACAATTCAGATCAGCCTTTGAAGTTGAGAGTAGAAGAGACAACACACAAAATAATGTACAATGTGTGATTCCATTTACATAATACACAAAAATAGGCAAAGCCAGTATCTTGTTAGGACTTAAAATAGCAGTTACACTTGGCAGTTTTGGTTAATGAATGAAATGGAGCACAGTGTATGTGCTGCTTTTTGATATGGGTTACACTTGTGTGTTCAGTTTCTGAAATTTCAGTGACCTCTATACACATGATAATTGTGTATATTATATTTAAATAAAAGTTTTTTTAAAGTGAGGTTGAAGGGTTTAGGAGTGGAAAAAAATGTTTGATCGCCAAATAGAAAACATTCCCTAGCACCCTCTCATATGAATACAATTCCTGGGGATTCTATGTATTTAACCTGAATTGCCATGAAATTTTAGGGAGGAAATAGGAAAAAGGAAGTTCTAGAATCTCTTCAGGATAGAAGCCTCCAGGCTTATTTAACCACTTTCCTATGGTCACTTTCAATGAATGATGTTTGGAGTATTTATTCTCTGAAGTTTTCAAAACCAAACTCCCAGATATTTTTGGATACCATATATTGTATAAGAAACTTATACAATATATTGTATAAGAAACTGTGCTAGGTAATGTGAGGAGGTATAAGGAGAGTACAGCACTGCTTCTACCCAAACCAGAGATGAAACATATGGTCTCTAGTCCTCTGGGTCATGAGAAGTTTCAGATAAGCTTTGGGAAGATGTTAAATGTTCAGAGATTGTTGACAACATTCTGAGTATGCATGATTTCATCACAGTTTTAAAGAAATTCTAATCTTCTTCCATTCCCAACCACTGTCCTAACAAATGAAGAACCTTTGCCAAAAGGTACGCAATCTAATTGGGAAATCCAGTTGGCAAGGCAATTTTGTGATCACTGTACAGCAAACAGTTATAGTAAATGGATTACCTCAGCTTAGTTATTGTGTAAGATTACTAAATGGAACTCTGGGTAAAATTCTGTGGGATTTAGTAGGTGGCATTTTTCCTGGTACCGGCTTGATATTCTTGTAAGGTCTTCCTTAAGCTATTAGGGGAAATTATAGTACTGGAGATGATACTTTTTAAAACTATCATATCAAATCATATAAAAATGATTTTTATGGTTAAAAAAATCAAACTGTCACATTTTAAGTTCCCATACCATTTTATTTTCAAGATAACAGATGTTTATATATGATCCATTTTTGACTGTCACTGCCCATTCATAAGCAGCACTTAAGAATACCCGAATTTAGAACGTCCCCAAAGAAATGGATAGCTATAATTTACTCTCCAGGAAAATATACCTAATTAGAGCAAGTGTGTCAGTTATAAACATGTTAGCACAATTTCCATGATATACAGATGAATTTTAACTGTGAACTCTACTAATTTGTAGTACTATAGAGAGCTGTGCAGTACTATGTGTAGAATCTGTAGTACTATACAATGCTATATATATTTATACATCTTGAGTATTCATATTTCTATAAGAACATAAATTTTATTATTAGACAAAAAGACATATGAAATTCCCATATAATTCCCACATAAGAACATCCCCACATAATTCCCACATAAGAACATTCCCACATAAGAAATTCCCATATAATTCCCACATAAGAACAACCCTACTTTGTGGGTCAAGAAAGACCAATGAATTGCAATACCATTGTAGAGGATATAGATTAGCTTTTCATATACTACCTACTTAGTAAATTGAGTTTAAATTTAATCCTTAATACAAGTATTGCACTGAGTTTAGGTACTTGTCTTTTACCATCATGTTCTGTCCACCTAAGTATAAATAATACTTTCTTTTCTTTTTAACAGAATTTATAAAGTATAATTATAATTTATTATAAGTTAATTATAAATATATTATGATGGAGACATTATAATGTAATTATAATTACACTTATAATGGAGACATTTTTGGTTTTGTGTACCGCTTACAGGTTACTTTAATGTCAAATTGCAGTAGTATTTTAAACAAGTCATTTTAGTTGATTCCAATTTCAATAACGTTCCCCTTGTCCAAAATAGAAGACTGTGGGTAGCTGGTAAACTGGCAACAGCTGTTTGCTGAATCCAGGCTACAGTAGACCAGTTTCCTATTTGTTTTTATGGTGCCTGGTTTGTTATGAAAAATCCTGCAGAAATTCCTTACCTCCTCATCTTCCTCCTCTTCTGAACTGTCACCATTTCCATCTTCTTCAGATGAGTCACTACTGCTCTAAAAAAAAAAAAAAGTGTATATATATATATGTGAATTCATACATATATGGATATCTATGTACATATTTATGTACACATACTTTCAACACCAAAGAAAATTTCCTGGTGATTGAATTAAGATAAAATATGTACAAATATTTACCCTAATGAGAATTACCATCTTGATTGATTTATTAGAACAGTTCTCATATGAATCTGAGAGATATAAGGAGATGGGGATATATAAAATAAGGTTAGAAAAAGACATCTTTAGTGATCAAGATATGAAATGAGATACACAGGAAATATGTTGAAACATTTTGTAGAGCAATGAATCACAGAATTGTCTAACTCTTTAAGAACAAGAGGATTATCTGGTTCAATTTATTTTATAGAGAAGGAATCAAGCCCAGAGCAGTTGTGACTTCTCCAGCTGGTTCAAAGCAAATGAACTAGCACATAGATCATGTTATTTTATTTTCTTTATAAAATATAAAGGAAATGATGATTAGGCTTATTGTAAAATAAATGATTTATTTATTTATAAAAGAACAATTCTTTTAAATAACGAGCTCCTGATGAGTTTAAATTAGAATTTGATTTGAAATTAATTTACACATAATTTTTAGTATCTTTCAGTCTAATTAAAGCTGCTTCATAAAATAAGCCTCTCTCTATATATAAATGAGATTATATATATAGGAGTTAAAAACTATATAAAAACAAAATTAATTCACTTACTCATTTAGGAGAGTTATAGAGTACCATCCCTCTAAAGAGCTCAATATTGAATGAGAATATATTAAACCAAGGAGTCTGCATATAAAAATATAAGTTAACAAGCTTCGCTTCTTTTTAAAAGGAAATATAAGTCTAAACACCTGTTATCAGAAACTTTAAGACAGTAGAGGAGATTTTTCATCTTGATAAATTAAATTTTCTTTCTCTTTCTGCAACCACCTCTAATGGTACCAGGTAGATAAATGGATACCCGACTTAAGATGCTGTTTTCTGCACTACAAATCTTGGCTTTGATTCTGATGACCTAGTTAAGTTCTGTGAGTCTTAGAAAATATAGCTGCAGAAGAACCTCAGGGTTAGAGATCAGATATGAGGAAATACTCATGTTCCAGTCCTGCCCAGGGCTGTTCTATAGGGCTCATGCTTCAGTGGCCATGCCATCCACTCAAGAAAAGGGAATGCTTGTCCCCTTGAGCCAAGAATAACCTTGGGTGGAAAAGAGAATAATTAGACCTGCTCTTCCACTTCCATGACCTTAATTGTTGTACTTTCCCAGCTTAGAGGGTAAATAAAGCATGGAATTACAGTAAACTATTTCTCTTTGTTAGTTAATAGAGAGGACAGCATATTTTTGCAACGTATTTTGTCTCCGTGGGAGTGTTTGAATCTTTTTACAAGCTTCCTGACCCCTAGCCTTCTTGCTGTCCCAACCACATGACTCTTCAATTAGTGTCTGCAGTGAGAACAATTTTAAAGCTTCATGAAATGCCCGGGAGCCTTAACATTTTCTTTTTTTCCTTTCTTTCATTTATGCCAATTTGTAACTAAGACATATTATTCTTCCAGAAGTCAAATACACATACACACACCACACTTACACACACATATATGTATGTATATGTATTTTCACCATTACTCCTTTCAACTTCTATCATTCCCATTTATTCAATCCCAAAACATATGTTTCAGGCATTATTTTGAAAATGAGGATGGTAGCAAGAGAGAAAGTTGGAAACATGGACAGTTTCCCTATGTCAGACACTGTGATAGCTGAGATCAGTACAATGAAAGAAATATAAGTTTCTGCCCTCAAAGAATTCACATACAATTCAAATAACATATGATTCCTGAAAGAAGGCATTTCCTTAATTAAAAATGCTTAGGTTGTTAAGCTTATTTATGCTTCCATTTCTATAGCCAAGCAGATAGATAAGCTATAGGTAGACTGTTTATAGCTTTATAATTGATATGACGTATTTCATGGAAGTTGGTATTTTAGAAATGATTATATGTAGGGGTGCCTGGGTGGCTCTATCTGTTAAGTGGCCAATTCTTGATTTCCTCTTGGGTCATGATCTCAGGGTCATGGAATCGAGTCCCATGTCAGGCTCCATGTTCAGCAAGAATCAGCTTGAGGATTCTCTTTCTCCCTCTCCCTCTGCCCCTTTCCCTACTTGTGCACATTCTCTCTAAAATAAATCAATAAACCTTAAAAAAAAAAAAAAGGAAAAAAGAACTGATCATATGTAAACACAGATTTGTTTGAATAAAACAAAAATTTCAAAGCCAATACAGCTTAATGCATTTTGGGGTGACAATCTGAGCACCAAATACTTGATAGATTTAGCAGGATAAATAATACAGAGCTATGGGAAATATATAAGTAGACATGTAAGGGAAAACAGTTCTGGAAATCAAGCTTTGTAAAGTAGGAGAATAAATCATCAATACCAGGTCAGACCAGACTGTTGGATTGGGGCATATATTTTATTGAGTATTTTAATTTATTTGTTTGACAGAAAGCAGGAGAGCACAAGCAGGGGGAGAGGGAAAATCAGCCTCCCTGCTGAGTAGGGGAGCCCGTTGTGGGGGGGCTCAATCCTAGGACCCTGGGATCATGACCTCATCCGAAGGCAGAGGCTTAATGACTGAGCCACCCAGGCATCCCACCCCCAGATATTTTTAAAATACAACTGTCTTACTAACAAATTCTACATTAGTTGAAATGAGTTTGTCTGCATATAATTTCTCTAAATATTGTATATTAAAAATCAGAGATTTTTGAACTTTGAATTTATCATTAATGAAAAATATAACCTCTCCTAATATCTTTTCACTATGGCTGTTTTAACTGGATCACATTTATATATCTATAAAAATTTACAGATGGGAATATCTCTATGTGATATTTTAGAAAAATTGTGGAGCTAGCCAGAAATTTAAATTTTTATCATTTCATTTAGTTTAAGAAAGAGAATGAGGCAAACATTCAAATGAGCACTGTTTATTTGTGGGTCTGAAGTGTACCAAAGAATGGAAGACAATTCTGAAAACCCACAACTCTTGTATCATCTGTTTTCATATTTCTGTGGCCACACACATTCCCCATAATTATTATGGTGCTATAAATACTTTAAGATTATCATTTCCTATCATTGTATGAGTTAGAAATGGGTTAGCCCAACATATGGTAGGAAGCTCTGCCAAGCCACTGTGCTGAGGCATCGTTTTCAGCATCTTGACTGCTTTTAGCATCTTAGGAGTCCCAGGTCAAATGGTGCATAATTGGTGTCCTGAACCCAAACTGTAGAGTAGTAAAAATAGCACAGTTCTGGTTTGTTGAGTATTTTAAATCAACACCACACCCTCAAGTTTTCAAAGGCTTTCTTCACTAGTAACCTAGTAAAAACACAAATTCTTATTTTTAGTGTTTGTTATTTTCTTTTTTTGTTTACAAATTTTAAGGATGTTTTGTTTTTCTCGCAGACACTCTCATAATTCACTTCATGAATTTCTCTCTCTCCTCTACAATTCTTGAGCCACACTTCTGTTATCGTGACCAACACAGGTCAGAGGTTCAGAAAATCTTCAGCAATCACCACTGATTATCAGCAGTGTTTTTAAAAATGGTCTCTGCTATTTATGAAGTTAGTCTTTAACTTACCAGTTAAAGGGCTCTAAATTATCAGATGTTAACAGCTGTATGACAGTATTGTCTCAACTATAACATGACAGTTAGTGACCTTATCACTGACTTAATTGTCAACAATAGATAAAGTGTTCATTTCATCAATGTGTTAACCAGAATACCTGAACTCTGTACCAAGGTGTTTGCTTTTATTATATCATTCTAGACTGGGCCCAAATAGTATGTATATCTCTGCTTTAAAAGAGAACTTAGGAATAAATTGTATTGTATTGTATTAAAACAAACTTTTTATAAAAAGTAAATCTTTCTGGCTGACTTTCAGTGAGAATTGAATTCAGTTGTTTTATAGTTAAATTTGATCCTCTTTAAATTGTAATGGGCGGGAAAGAAAAATTATTTTTTATGCTTACCTGAGCTGGAAATCGTTTTAGAGGAGGATAAAAGTAGGCATGCTTGTAAAGAGAATATCGTGGCTGGTACTTAAAGACCTGTGTAACCAAAATAAATGATATATTCATGTTTAATGTACAATAAATCTAGAGGAAGTATATAGTCAGACTAAGAATGTATGCTAAACATAATTACCCCATTTTCTTCTGAATCCTGTAATTTGGCTCTTCGATGCAAATTTTTCATCTGTTTGAAAGAACATTTAATTATTACATACTCTAACTTTTACATAAAAAGGCAAAAAAGGAAATAACTATAGGTTTTTAATATAGAACTTACTGAGAAAGCACAGGCCATTCCCAAAATGCTGAGCAAAATTAAAGCAGTCTTCATTTTGGTGATTGCTTCTGGAATTAATGAAGTGGTAAAGTTAATAAATATTAAAACTAAAAGTGTAACTTTTTTACTCATACTAGAAGATGAAATATTTGTTTTCATTTCTGTCCAGTTATAGTTTTGACTAAGACCAATTTTCTGACTTTTATTTTAAAATTGTTCTTTTTAAGTGGTAGAAAACTAACATTACCTGTCTGTTTAAGTAATCTTTAGTTCCATACTTGGTTTTACCCTATCAGCTGTGATTTGTCAGTGGCAGACCATTTCATTACTATAAGGGGCTTTAATGTTTGGTGTACTTCACATTGGGGCAAAGAGTCTTCTTAATATCATTGATATAGGAATATCAGCTAAGGAATTGAATTGTTAGTATAGTTATGTGACCTGGTTTTTTTTTTTAATATATAATTGAAAACTAAGCAAAAATTGAAAACATTTAAATGATTGCTTTTACACCAGTGATTATATATATATTCTATATATTGGTTCTATATGGGTTTTGAACCAAAGTTTTATTTGTAAGATGGAAAATAGGAGCCATTTTCCTATGAATACCTTAGAATACTTTGTATTTTTTTTCTGTGTATGAAATGATCCATAATATGTGAAACTCTATTCTCATAGCACGTAGCACCAGACAGCCATGTCGAAGGATAAGTCTATTAGAAGAGTTCATCAGTTTCACCTTGGGATATCAGGGGCAGATTTCCTCAAATCAGGTTATTCTTCAGTGCGATTTAAGCTTTCCATCACTAGTGGGGAGACTGTCACAGGGTGAGTCAAGGGCTTTTCAGGGTCAGAGCAGTAGTCATCATGGAGACTATGGAATTCTATTGAAGAATTCAATTCTATGGAAGAATTCTATAGAATTCAATTCTGTAGAAGAATTGAAGATGGACTCTCAGAATGGGAATAGTTCTCAAACAGTCCTGGGTTTTGCGGCCATGCAAAGATCTCACTTCCACATAGATACCTCATAAATAAAAAGAGAGAAATAGTAAAATCCTATCCTACTTTAATTTCATTCTATTTGATAAAATCCTAGTTTAATAGAGGTTGAATAAACTTAGCTAAAAGCCTGCTAATACCCACCCATTTGCACTGACATATGTTTAACTGAGTGTTTAACTGAGAGTGACAGTTCTGGCAACATTTTAGAAGCAATATGTAACAATGATGACAATTTCCCCATAAACACACTTGAAAAAGTAATACTTAAAATGTATGTATGAAAGCCATGTCATATACTGTATTCTGCCGTTCAATTCTGCATTTTGTCATTAGCCACGTTTATTGCTTCCTTATTGAACATCTAACACTAAAACATTACACAGAGTAAAATTTAAGGCTTGGAGACAGTGTCTTGGGTCCTAAGTCACACTCTATTTGTGGCACACTGGGTTTTTTGATTTTGATGTCTACAGACTTCCTCACAGTTCTGTCTACTTTAGTAAAAGTTCTTAATGGCCACACAACGATAAAAGAGGCTTTGCCCCTGAAGTGGACCCATTTGTCTAAGAAGTTTTTACTGCTATTGGGGTGCTTAAAGCAATACTTTGAGCTTTGTTACCCATGATCAGATTTGCTAGCAAGCAGGGAGATTATTGCCTTGCAACTTTATTAAAAGAGTCGGAATGTTTATGATGTCTTAAAGAGCTAAAAACTTAAATACATGGAACTGTAGAAAGGGTTTTGATTACATAAATTTCTCATAGCACACCGTCAAAACAACTAAGTGAAAACATAGCAGGAATAATATAAAAAGAACCAAGTGATTCATGGAGGCAGCAATTGGCTGCCTCCATAAATCTCATTTTATTTACTTTGTGATTCATAAAAAACAAAGACGTCTATATTGACTACTACTAACCCAGACAACAATTAAAACATTCTTAACGGATAGTTTTAAAAGTCTAATTACAAGTTTTCATTGGGAAAAGTATGATGAACTACCATTATTTATTTCTTTAGTACTATGTATTTTTCTATACTGATTTTAGAGATACGGGATATTTACACTTTGAAACTGAATGTATTGAAAAGACATTGTATATAACTGAAGTATAGATTAGGCATAATTTATGGTGAAATATGCATTCATTACAGCAGAGTTACGAGTGAAAAATAGTATTTCAGTCAGGTTATCTTGAATACATCACAAGGAGAAAACAAATAGTTATTTGTGAGGTGGAGACATAGAAAGTAGGCCACAAAATTTTCTAGTTTATGTGCACAATATTAAGGACTTACTTACATGCATAGGTTAATAAGCTTAACCTTTTGGAAAAAATCTAAACTCTGAGGTACTAGTTTAATGATAAACAAGTGTTAAATTACATAGCCATTCTATACAATTCAGTAACATCAACATTAAAATAAAAAATTAAAAGCCAGGTCTAAAGATGTTAATTGTGGAGTGTTCAATTTTAAGAAAATGAAGCCATAATAGTAAATCTTACCCTTTTGCAGTTCTGGAGTGAGGAGACAGTCTCACAGGAGTGAGTGACACAGATTGAATATTTCCTCTGCTGTCTCACTCACTCATTTGCTTGCTGTGACTGGCTATAAACTCTTCTTTGCCTTCCAGCAGCCAATCGCTGTCATGGGCAAGGTGATGTCAGAATGTGGATTCTCACCAGAAAACCCCCAAACTTCAACACTTTTTCAAGACACAGTCTCAGTTGAATAAACATGAAATGTGGTTCTAGTGCCAAGAGGTTTGCATTGTGGAATTTAATTGAAGGTTCAGATGAAGATGAATAGTTTGAGTTCTGAATATATATAATAATATACTGGATTTGAATTAAAATAAGTAGCAAAAGATTTAACCATTTAAAAATTTTATAATTATACAAACTTTTCACTGTTCAAAGGAAACTTACTGTCATCAGATATAATCCTACATTATTAATTTAATAAAAAAAGAAATAATAGGGTGCCTCAGTGGCTCAGTTGGTTAAACAACTACTTTTGGCTGAGGTCATGATCCCAGGGTCCTGGGATCGAGCCCTGCATCAGGCTGCCTGCTCAGCAAGGAGCCTGCTTCTCCCTTTCCCTTTGCCACCTCTCCTGCTTGTGTTCCCTGTTCTCTCTCTGTCAAATAAATAAATAAAATCTTAAAAAAAAAAAAAGATGACAAAGGAAAGGAGCTGATGAGCAATTAATATTTTAATACCAACTATTTTATATTTTTCCTAAGATATGCTTCAGTGACTCAGAAATTTAAATTGATATAATTGAAGTCAACACCATCAATTTTGTTCAGTTTACCAAACTTGAATTACTGAGCTTTCCATTGAACCAGGACAGCGGAGAGCTTGTGTCCTAGGACATGAAGAACCAGATATAAGAAGGATCTTGTCCCTGTCTAAAATTTTCAGTTATGTAGAGAGACAGACTTATAGCCATAGGGCACAGCAATGCAAATATCTACAAGGTTTAGAAATCAGAATTAGAATTTTATAGATTATTAATAAGGGAGGGGTTATCAAGAAAGAAGAGTAAAGTGTTCTTGGGAATAGATTTAAAGGATACAGAAATGAATGAGCAGCATAATGACACCAACACTATCCAATTATGCACTGAGTGCTCTTTTGCTAGTTTTTTACTTGTGCTATTTCAGACCCCCTTCTCTCTCTCTCTCTCACACACGCACACACACACACACACACACACAAATTCAATGAGACTATTCCTATTCTACAGGTGAGATAAGTGGGACACAGAGATGGTAAGTATGTTCTGGGTTGCAAGGGATAGTCAATGGGGGAATATAGAGATTAAATTCAAGTCTAATTCTAGAGTCTACTTTTATTCACTATATATCCTTGCTGGCATATTCAGAAAGCTTCAATGATTTAATAAGCTGGAATATAGTGAGTTGAAGTAATGAAGATGAGGATGGTTGGATAGACAAGCCTTGGTGATGGAGGGTACTATAGGTTGCATTAATGAATATAGACTCCACCTTGGAAATGAGAGATTATCAAAGGGTTAATATAGAAAAAAGAATATATTTAGACTTGTAACTTAGAACAGTCTTTTATTGACAAGGTAGATCTTGGTTGAAAAAGACAAGATAACTGTGAAGGAGGGGGGCTTCAAGCAGTTATTTTAGTGATTCAGGAAAGCAATGAGAAAGGTCCGAATAGCAGCTGTGGGGGTGGAAAGGATGGAACAAATGAGAGAGATACTAAATAGATAAAATTAATGAACTTAGTGAAAGTAAGAGAAGTGAAGAAACCTAGAATGACTTGTGGATTTATGGCTTGGGTAATAAGTGGTGAGTGGTGGGACTATATTTCATATAACACATAGCAGAGTAATTGGTGTACTGTAATCACTCAGCCAGATGTTAGCAATATATGACATAATGAAGGGAGTAGACAACAGAAAATGAAAAGGCTGGGGTTTTGTTCTTGATTTTATCACTGTATGAAGTATTTAACAATGCTGAGGCTTCAGTTTCATCCATATTTTGAAAATAAGGAGGGTTTATGGGGTGCCTGGGGACTCAGGTGAGTGTCTGCCTTTAGCTGAGATCATGATCCCAGGGTCCTGGGATCAAGTCTTCGGTTGGACTTCCTGCTCAGCAAGGAGTCTGCCTCTCCCTCTGCTCCTCCCCTACTCATACTCACTTGTGTGCATGCTCTCTCTCTCTCTCTCTCTCAAATAAATAAAATATTTAAAAAAATAAAAATAAGGGAGATTCTAGTCCAAAAAAGAGCCAGCCATTGTGTGCCTCTATCACCTGTGAAGCATTCTTGCCAAATAATTGGACTTGAATCTGATGAAGCCTATATATACCAGGTTAGAGAAAATTTTCATCCCTGTGACTTATTCATTCTGTAACTGGGAGCCTGTATTTCCCATTGCCCTTCATCCATTTTATTAATCCTTCCACTCTCCTCCTCTCTGGCAGCTAGTTCTCTCTATTTATGAGTCTGTTTCTGCTTTTTGTGTTATTTGTTAGTTGTTTTGTTATTTAGTTTTCACATATACGTGAGATCATATGACATACGTCTTTCTCTGTTGGACATATTTCACTTAGTGTAATACCCTTTAGGTCCATCCATGTTGTCAAAATGGCAAGATCTCATTCTGTTTTATGGCTGAGTAATATTCCATTGTGTTTACATACCACATCTTTATCCATTCATTCATCAGTGGACACAAGTAAATAATGCTGCAATGAGCATAAGTGTGCTATGTCTTTTCAGACTAGTGTTGCTGTTTTCTGTGGGTAAAGAGCTAATAGTGGAATTACTGGATCATATGGTATTTCTATTTTTAATTTTTTGAGGAACCTCCATACTGTTTTCCACAGAGGCTGTACCAACTTACATTCCTACCAACAATTTCCTACCACCCTACTGGTGGCATTCTCTCTACATCCTTGCCCACATCCTTGTCTTTCTGATATTAGCCATTCTGACAGGTGTAAGTGAGATCTCACTGTGGTTTTGATTTGTATTTCCCTGATAATTAGTGATGTTGAGATCTTATATGTCTGTTGATTATTTGTATGTCTTTGGAAAAAGGTCTATTCAGTTCCTCTCCCCATTTTGGGGGTGTGGATAAAGACAAAACAAGAGTGGCTATAAATTGGTAATTATTGAATTGGTAATAGGTTACCCTAGGGTTTCATTATACTGTTCTTTTCACTTTATGTACGTTGGAAATGGTCTATAAACAGTTTTTTTTAATGGAAATAATTGAGCTAAATCTTCAGCACTTTTTCAATTTCTAATATTCTCTAATCTTTTAGTTTTAATAAGTTATATGAGGCTGATATATCCTTTC
This sequence comes from Lontra canadensis, assembly GCF_010015895.1. Lineage (NCBI taxonomy): Eukaryota > Metazoa > Chordata > Mammalia > Carnivora > Mustelidae > Lontra > Lontra canadensis. The sequence goes on from NW_022630995.1 coordinate 116,789,014, forward strand.
CAATAACCCTCTAGTCCAGTCAAACTCTACCTCTCACTTGATTAGATATATTCATGCATGCTCATTGGAGCGTTTTTTCTAAGGAGTAGTGTTAGAGAAGAAAAATCACAGATCCTTACTAACTCTGCTTTTTCTATAATCAGGGCTGTCTCAACAATGCTTTTTGTTGCAGTCTCATTGTCATGATAATCTTTATTTAAGCAGGTTGTTATGAATTGATTTTCTTAGATGACATATGGACACATATTCATCTCATTGGCATGCCACAACCAAGTTGCACTGTGTGGTGAGTCATTTCTGAGGAAACCCCATATTCATTATGATGTATCCTTCTTTCTTACCTACCCCATGTAGTCAGTTGTCAAATTCTATTAACACAACTTCCACAGTTCTTTGGAATCCAAACTTCTCTTTTTTCTTGTCCCTGTTTGTTCAAATCCTCATTACTTCTTGCCAGGTTATAATAGTAATACTCCAATTGTGGGCATGTTACCTATTTCCCCTTCCAAAATATTCTGTGACCACAAGATTTAGAATCAAAGATTAAGGTGGAGTCCTGGTGCTTTCTCTTGCTAGCGTTTGACTTGGATAAACTCTCTCAACATAAAAAGTCTGACCCCAGCTTTCTTTTCCAATATCATTTATACTTCTTGCCAGCTAGAATATATTGCAAGATGCTCTATATGAGACTTAGGAATAGCCAAGTCAAAAAAGTAGATACTTTTAAAACATGTTTTCATGTGAGTCTCTTTGTAGCTCTAATTGAAATCTTAATAACCTAGAATTTTCTAGAATAAATGATAAAATTTCTTCCCCTCCATTAGAAAAATGCTATAATCTTGGCTATGCCAACATTCATTTTATTACTGAATTCTATTATTACTTCCATATCCATGCTTTCTCTCTGAAACCAAAAGTTAATAGTATCTAGTTTGGGTACCAACACTCATCTCTGCAATATTCTCCTGAACTGACTCATCAGCCCGATTGCTCTTGATATTCCATCCCTGGAAACATTTACCAGTCTAAGATTTCATACCCCTTTAATCCTTTGATTTCCAGAATGCATTCTGTCTTCCATCCAGGCTTATCTGTTCAACCTTAGTTGAACCTAGTTGAAAAACCTAGTTTTTCCATTAATGAGTTTCTAGATCTAGGACTTTATATAATCAGTGAATTGCTGTCATTTACTGAGCATTTACATACAACAGGATTTTTTCCTCAGAATTTATAGATCTGTCAAGCTCTCCCTCCCCACTTACTTCCCAGGCCTCCTCTGTTTTTGTGGAAGTCCAGTAATGCTTTTCCTAACCCCACCCAATATTCCAATAAAACTCTCATGTAATCCATAGCCAGAAATAACAAATATCAAACTCGTACCTAATATAAATTCCTATTTAAGAAGTGTCATGTTCTCGGGGTGCCTGGGTGGCTCAGTGGGTTAAAGCCTCTGCCTTCAGCCCGGGTCATGATTCCAGGGTCCTGGGATTGAGCCCCACATCGGGCTCTCTGCTCCATGGGGAGCCTGCTTCCTCCTCTCTGTCTGCCTGCCTCTCTGCCTACTTGTGATCTCTATCTGTCAAATAAATAAAATCTTTAAAAAAAAATAAAAAAAATAAGAAGTGTCATGTTCTCTTACTATAATATCGTGACCTCATGTGGTAGTGGTGGTGGTAGATGTGTGTCTCTGTCATCTGTTTTTTATTGTGAGCTTCTTGAGGGCAAGGAGTGTACCTATAAATTAGTACCTAAAAATACCTATAAATTACTGTATATAGAATCAGGGAAACCACATCTGTGGTTATTTACTTAAGACTGGATATTCTCATAGAAACTGACATCAGGTGAACATTAGTGAGATCCATCCATTGATTCTTTGCCCTTTCTAAAAGATAAGGCAGAGGTTAACACACAATGCTGTTAGCAGATGGTAGTTTTAAGGACAGACTAACAGACTGTTCTCTTGAGGTGGTTCCTGTCTCCAAGGGAAAGCTCCTGAATTTGTTTCTCTCTCCAAATCTTCTTTCTTCAAGATTTGGGAGGAATGAATAACAGTTAAGCCTTGTTGGATCTTTCCATAGCTTTCTAAGGTGTCTTTCTCTCTTAATCACCTACTCTCTTTCTCCATTGACTCCCTTTCATTGGTACTTAATTTTCAAATCTGTTTCATAAAACAGAAACAAAAACCCTCCTTTGTCCATACCCATTCCCATCCAGCTACTCATAAACTTCTTTTTCCTCTTCACAAGTTTCTTGAGAGCTGTCAACTTTTAATAACCCAATTTCTTTACCTTCTGCTCATTTCTCAACCTACTGCAATATGGGTTTTTGCCCCCAAAGCTTTGTGGAAACTTATCTCATAAAGGTTACCAATTACTTCATTCTGGTTAATCAGTGAGTGCTTACTAGTTAGCTGGAATGAACACGTTCAGTCACTTCTCTGCTACCGTTGTTAGTTGATACCACTGACTGTTTTCTCCTTTTTCAAAAGCTCTACCTACCTACCACTTGCATGGTACTGTATTGTCTGGTTTTCTTCTCAATTGCTTTTATTTTTTTTAGGTTTATTTATTTATTTGACAGAGAGAGACACAGCGAGAGAGGGAACACAAACAGGGGGAGTAGGGGAGAGGGAGAAGGAGGCTCCCCATGGAGCCTGATGTGGGGCTCCATTCCAGGACGCTGGGATCATGCCTTGAGCGGGAGGTAGATGCTTAACGACTGAGCCACCCAGGCACTCCTCTTCTCAATTGCTTTTATGTGCTGCTCTTCCTCTACCATATTTTAAACGTTGTTTTCAAGGTTCTGTCCTTGTCCATCTCCTTTTTTCATTCTCCAGGGTCTCTCTGGATCTCTTCCATTTCCATGGCTTCATTTACTCATTTGGATTTTAATATGGGTTTTCCTCCTGCACTTCAGGGTAGAATATTGTACTTACAATGGACATCTCTACCTGGAAGTTCCAAAATTACCTCAAATTCTCAACTGCTCTTCGTTCTGTTTCTGTTTGCTTAAGCTAGAAATCTGGATATCATCCTTATCACCTATATGTCCTTTTCCTCTTTCATCTCACTGTAGTCCTATCGATTCCTATCAGTCCCACAGCCCTCAAATCTTACTTTCATCCAACACCCCACCACTACCACTGTTATCTTATTTGAGGCCAGTATTATCTCACCTGGACTAATATAAGAACATCTTTACTTTCTCTCCAATCTGTTTTCTATACCATGACCAAAATAAATTTTCTAAAACACCAATAATATATTTTCAGTCTTTGCTTAAAATCTTCTATGGCTCTAATACCTTCAGGATAAAAGTTAAACTCTCAATGTTATATAGAAAGCCCTTCAGGGGTGCCTGGGTGGCTCAGTTGGTTAAGCCACTGCCTTTGGCTCAGGTCATGATTCCGGAGTCCCAGGATTGAGTCTCCCAGCTCAATCAGAATCAGGCTCCCAGCTCTGCAGGGAGTCTGCTTCTCCCTCTGACCTTCTTCCCTCTCATGCTCTCTTTCCTCTCTCAAATAAATAAATAAAATAAAATAAAATAGCTCTTCAGTTTCTTGCTTTTACATTAGACCTCAGCCCACCCCTTACACTTTCTTGCTTCACACTAAGCTTAAGTTATGCTAAAGTATTGCATTTCCTTCCCTGTGCCCCATGTCTTTTTCTGAGAGCTTTTATACATGCTATCTTTGTCTAACTTTGACTTGTTATTCAGAACTCAGTCTGAAGTTACAGCCTTCAGGAATCCTCTTCTGATTCTTAGCTCTGCCTTGGCTGAGTTGGATACCTCTTCTGTGTTTCTAAGCACTCCTCCTCTATCGTGGCTGGTTGCTTATCTCTTTTGCTGTTTGGATGGATTGGGACTTGTTGAGGACAGGGAAAGGATCTTATTTACCACTGTATCTCCAACCACACATCACAGTGCCTGGAGTAGAGCATTTATTCAATAAATGTACTAAAGAATGGCTGATGGACTAAGAACGAATACCTAAAAGACTAACAGTATCTCACAGTATTTTTTCATTATTGCCCACTTCGGAGAAAAATTTAATTTAAATTAATGTCTCCCTAAGGAGAAAAATCGAATACTAAGGAATAAGATTTTGTTGGAAAGAGTTGGGCTTTGAAAGGTCACATACCACTGTAATATCTAAGAATGGGTAAGGGAATCTATAATGAATTCTAGAAGGCAGTTATCATGTCTATATCTGTACCAGCCACAGTTAAGGAAAGAAGAAACAATCAGAAACTCTTTTCTACATACAGACAGATTAGAGGATACCTTTTTTTAAATTCTATTTATTTATTTGACAGACAGAAATCACAAGTAGGCAGAGGCAGGCAGAGAGAGAGGAGGAAGCAGGCTCCCCACGGAGCAGAGAGCCCTATGTGGGGCTCAATCCCAGGACCCTGGGATCATGATCTGAGCCGAAGGCAGAGGCTTTAACCCACTGAGCCACCCAGGTGCCCCAGATTAGGGGATACTTTTAATCTTGCTCTTTATTTAATAATTTTCATCACCCTTCTTTTTTTCTTTTTTTTTTTGCTAGCAAATTTCTACTTACCAGAGTACAGTAATAGAACCTTCTGTTTCATGCTATTACCGAATTATTCAGTTACTTTATAAATAACCTGATTGTTTCCTGAATGTTCACTTTGCAGTGTTAAATGTCTAATATCAATATTATATGTGTGTGTGTGTGTTTGTGTGTGTGTGTGTGTGTGTGTTTATCAAATCAGCACATTCTTTGGTGAAAAACTGAAAAATGTTTTCTCAGAAATAATTTCTGAGATTTCACAATTCACAAACATGGTCTTTTAGTTACTAGCTGGGGTTATATTTTTGGTATTTCATAGGTTTTTCATTGCCTTGGGCCTTCTGCAATGATCTGCAATAATAACAGTTTGTGATTCCACAGAAAACAAGTCACTGCCAGTCTTTAGTTGTGGTCTTGCTGTAATTTTGTATGATATGGCTCATTGCATTGCATCAACCATAAAGTTTACAACACTCATTGGAAATCCGAGGCCAGCTGGCCATTTGATGGACTTTTATTGGGATTTACTTTGATATTTCTTGCTTGAATGTGTCCAGTGTAGATTCTTAGAGATACCTCTGGCTTAGCACATTCCAAGCAAATGTCTCCCTTTTGGAAGAATAATTTATTTATGTCTCATTTTCTTGAAACTAGTTTATCCCCTTACCTGGGTTTTCATCTAGATTTTCTGTCCTAAAAATTTCTGATTTTAGAGTTTTTTCTTTTTCTTTTGATATTTTCTAGTTAATTAATTGATTTTTTTCTATATCCTCAAATAACTTCCTCTATTGCTATCATGGTACTGTAAGTATAGAAAGAACTTATTAAATATTGGATGACTGACTGAATGATTGATTTTCTTGTATATGACCTTATTACTGAAGATGAAGTCTTCCTACTATTCCAGAATTTGAGTTGCAGATGTGAGTTTCTTCCTCCTCCTAATACTACCTACTTTTACCCTAAAGAATAAGATGTCAGTTACTTAGATTCAAAATTATAAATGCCTAGGAAATGTATATCTTAGAGGGATTTTTTTTTTTTTTTTGAGAGGGAGAGAGAGAATGGGGAGAAGGACATAGGGAAAGGGAGAGAGAGAATCTTAAGCAGGTTCCACACCCAGAACTGAGCCCTAGGCAGGGCTTGTTCTTACAACGCTGAAATCAGGACCTGAGCCAAAATCAAGAGTCAGACACTTAACCAACTAAGCCACCCTGGCACCCCTCTTGGAGGGATTTTTTTAAAACTCAAGATGGTTTATATATATGTTTTCATACTCTCCCTGTAGAGCCATGTCTCCTCAATTTTTAAAATATAAAAAAATTTAAAATACCATAATAGAATTAGATGGAATAAAGTGATGGTGAGTTATATAGACCAAGTCAGAAATAAAATAAATCAGATTAAGCAAAAAATATAACAACTCTGGAAAACATGATATTTTGTTACTATCATCACTATTACTATCAAAAATGTTAAAATGCATATTTTTACCTATCTTCCATCTTGGAAGAACAACTTCTATATGTAAAAAAAAAGTCTGATATTCTTTTTCATTTTTAGGTAGAAATATCTAAAGACCTAGAACTTGTCTTTCCTTGATAGAAATATAAAATTAAGTGACAGCCCAAATAGGCCAGATTCAGTATTTCCATCAAAAAAGGAAAATAGTGGGGTGCCTGTGTGGCTCGGTTGTTAAGCATCTGCCTTTGACTTGGGTCGTGATCCCGGAATCCTGGGATCGAGCCCCGCATTGGGCTCCCTCCTTGGTGGGAGGCCTGCTTTTCCCTCCTCCACGCCATCTGCTTATGTTTCCTCTCTCACTGTGTGTCTCTCTCTGTCAAATAAATGAATAAACCTTCAAAAAAAAAAAAAAAGGAAAGGAAAAGAGTAAATACAATTATGGGATGGTGGACTGGAGAGCCCATTAAAAGTCAAGTTTTGTGATCTAATTCTACAGTGTTAGAAAATTTGTTAAAACACATGGAATTCCTTATTTTTCTTTAAATCTGATGAGCTGGCATCAGGAGATGATGTCTTCCCTTGGTGTTGTAGCTTTACATCTAGGGTGAGGGGTCAAAGGATTTACCTACAATTTCAGGCTGATTCAAACCAGAGCCAGGTCCTCCTTGTAATTATGTTTTCCTGAAATAGCTCAAAAGTGCCTCCTCCACATTCAAGTTCATACTTAATTAAGGTAAACGGGCAGTGTCTGCTTCTGTTGGTGCTACCGTGTCAAAGAGTGAAAAGCCACCACCCGTGGAGACCAGACATAGTCTTTGTGGTGGAAGGCGTGTTGGCCACCATGAGACAGAAGTTCCTAAAACATCCCAATCCATAGGGAACTTCTGTCTCTCATGGTGGCCAACATGAGACAGAAGTTCCTAAAACATCCCAATCCATAGGGAACTTCTGTCTCTCATGGTGGCCAACACGCCTTCCACCACAAAGACTATGTCTGGTCTCCACGGGTGGTGGCTTTTCACTCTTTGACACGGTAGCACCAACAGAAGCAGACACTCTGCCCGTTTACCTTAATTAAGTATGAACTTGAATGTGGAGCTGGTGCTTTTGAGCTATATTACAGGAAAACATAATTACAACATAGATGAAACTAGAGAGTATTAGGCTAAGTGAAATAAGTCAGAGAAAGACAAACATCATATGGTTTCATTTATATGTGGAATTTAAGAAACAAAACAAATGAACCTGGGGGGAAAAAGAGAGGAAAACCAAGAAACAGACTCTTAACTATAGAGAACAAATTGATGGCTACCAGAGGGGAGGTCAGTGGGGAATGGGTTAAATAGGTGATAGGGATTAAGGAGGGGATTTGTGATGAGTGCCAGATGTTACATGGAAGTATTGAGTCACTAAATGGTACACCTGAAACTAATATTACAGTGTACGTTAACTGACTGTAATTTAAATAAGCACTTAAAAAATGGTGGTAGTTTTGGAAGGGGAGGTGAACCATGAGAGACTATGGACTCTGAAAAACAATCTGAGGGTTTTGAAGGGGTGGGGGGTGGGAGGTTGGGGGATCCAGGTAGTGGGTATTGTAGAGGGCACGGATTGCGTGGAGCACTGGGTGTGGTGCAAAAATAATGAATATTGTTACGCTGAAAAAATAAAAAATTAAAAAGGTAGTAGTTTCTATTTAGTACTAGAGGGGAACTTCACAAAAGAGTAGATTATTTTGGAACAATCAAATCTAAAGGACTTAAAGAAGGCAGTGGAGTATATCAAATGAAGTACTGGATTGCAAGGGTGTGACTGTCCATCTCAGGGTCCCTGTGGGGACATTTTGTAAGAAAGGGACAGAAAATTCAGAGCTTAAAGAAGTTCTTCTATGATAGTAGTGGGAGAAAATTTTTTTTTGCCTCATTTGTTTTCTAAAGTAAAATTCATATTTCAAGTTAGACTTTGATTAACACAATCTAGACATTTATCCCAAAATATGAAGAATTAAAGATTATAATTTTCTAAAACACACTTTTGCTAAGTAATAGTATTCCTCTACTGCCTCTTCATTATTCTCTGTACCCTTTTACTTGTACTTTAATGTAACTATTTAATTTATAACTAGATTCAATGTTATATGATTGTCATTCACTTTACAGTAAATGTAAAAGACATTTTAAACTCTCCTGAAGTAATCTCTATATGTCAATAACTCTAATTTATTCTTTATAAATTAAGTAAATTTTATAAAATAAATGCCTTTGGTCATGATGTAAAGACCCTCTTCCTACTGAGCCACTCAGATGGTGAAGGAATTAACCCCAATTTGACAAAATAGTGTACTACTTACTCTTAAGACTATTAATCACTGAGTAGAATAATGAAGGAAGTTGAAATTGATGAAAATTGTACATCTAGGGTTTCACAGCAATATCGTTTTTAAGAACACTTCTGAGAAAAGTGAGAGAAATTATTTCCTGGAGCAGAATGAGTTAATAGTGTTCTTTGATCAAGGCAGAACAATGAGTTACATTTTCTGGTTATTACTCTACTCTGTATTAATTTGAAGTGTCTTTTCTTCTACTCATCTGATTTTTATCCCATTGATTAGCTTTGCCTTAAATGGGATGTTCTAGTTAAGGTCATAGAAAATTTAATTTGTATAAAATGTAATCAGAAGTATCATAATTTATGTATCAAAATTAGAATATATTGAGACTATAATTTGAGTGCTGGCTCGTATCCTATAGACAGTGACAAGATTTCAATTAAAAACATTTTTTGCATTGTTTTATGTAGATGATTCTGTGGTTGAACTTACATAAGGCAAATTAATGCATTAAACTGGACATACTCTGATGGATAAAACCCTCTAATGTTTTTGGCTTAATAAATAAAATCCCAGTCTGAGTTTTTCTGTCTGGTGGTGGAATTGGGGCCTCTACTCCATACCATCCTAAAGGCCCAGGCATATAGAGGCTTTGGGATATATAATATATGAGCTTTTAAGTCATGCTGGTTATAAGGAACCAACTAGCAGATGGGAGAAATAAAGCAGATCATACAGTGGGAGATTTATTTTGGAGAACAGAACTAGAAGTGATGTATATCATTTCCACTCTTAAATATAGAGTACAAACCGGTGATTGCTGGAGGGGTGGGGGTGAAGGTGGCCCCCCACCTATGAGCAAAATAGATGAATGGGATTAATAAGTACAAACTTCCAAAGTGGCTGCCTCAATTTACATTTCCACCAACAGTGCATGAGGGTTCCCTTTTTACCACATGCACACCAACTTGTTATTTCTTCTCTTTTGATACTAACCATTCTAACTTTTGTGAGGTAATCATAGAGTAGGCAATTAGTTAGACTTCCGCTGGAGGCAAAGGCGGTAATAAATAGGTGACATGTTGGAATGCTGACGGCACAACACCCTGACTTTGTGGCTTTTACCGTCCTCACCTCATGGCTTGCAACACCCCAGGGCTGACAGACCAAGAGCCCCAGGTACAGAACATGTGCTTTCCTCTTCAACCTCTGCCCAGGGTAACCTATAGCTTCATTATAGTATATTTACATTGTGGTTTCAACACTTCTACCCTCCAAGGGGGGAAGATGATCATGACCCATAACTTCTACAAATATTAAAAGGAAAAACAGCCCTAGTCCCAGTGCAATTGCCACCTCTGGGCCTACCCACTCTCCCTTCTTGACAGTGTAGTGTCCATAATAAACTGCTTTATACTTGCTACCTTCCTCTAGCTGTCTTTTTTTGAGCATGGATCCTCACTTAAATCTTTCATGGGGAATCCAAGAACCAAAACCTCCATTCACACAATGCAGACTCTACCACCAGTAACAGTGATAATTTCATTATGGTTTTGATTTCTATTTCCCTGAAGGTTAGTGATGTTGAGCATCTTTTCATGTGTCTGTTGGCCATCTGTATGTCTTTGGAAAAGTGTCTATATAGATCCTCTGCCCATTTTTTAATCAGATTGGTTTGTTTTTGGTGTTGAGTTGTGTAAGTTCATTGTATAGTTTGGATATTAGCCCCTTATTGGATATATTATTTGCAAATATGTCCTCTCATTCAGTAGGTTGCCTTTTCATTTTGTTGATGGTTTCCTTTTCTTTGCAAAAGCCTTTTAGTTTGATGTAGTTCCAGTTTGTTTTTGCTTTTGTTTTTCTTGCCAGAGGAGACAAACTTAAAAAAAATATTGCCAAGACTGATGTCCAAGAGTCTACTGCCTATGCTTCTTCAAGGAGTTTTATGGTTTTAGGTCTTACATTTAGTTTTATAATCCATTTTAAATTTATTTTTGTATGATGTAAGAAAGTGATCCAGTTTCATTCTTTTGCATATAGCTCTCAACTTTTCCCAGCAGCATTTATTAAGGAAACTGTCTTTTCACCCATTGTATATTCTTGCCTCCCTTGTCATAGATTAATTGGCCATAGAAGTGTGGGTTTATCTAGGCATTATGTTGATCTATATACCTATTTTTGTGATAGTACCATACTATTTTGACTACTTTAGCTTTGTAGAATAGTTTGAAATCTGGGAGTATGATACCTCCAGCTTTGTTCTTCTTTCTCAAGATTGCTTTGCCTATTTGGGGTCTTTCATGGTTCCATACAAATTTTAGGATTATTCTCTTTCTGTGAAAAATGCTTTTGATATTTTTATAGATTGCTTTGAATCTTTAGATTGATTTGAGTAGTATGAGTTATATATTAAAGTAACAATATTAGTTTTTCCAATCCATGAGCCTGGAATATCTTTCCATTTATTTGTGTCATCTTCAGTTTCCTTTATCAGTGTCTTCTAGTTTTCAGAGTACAGGTCTTTTATGTCCATGATTAAATTTACTATTAGGTATTTTATTCTTTTTGGTACAATTATAAATGGGATTGCTTTCTTAATTTCTCTTTCTACTAGTTCATTATTAGCGTAGAGAGACAGAACATATTTCTGTATATTTTGTACCCTGCAGCTTTACTGATTCATTCTTTGTTCTTACAGTTTTTTGGTGAAGTCCTTAAGGTTTTCTTTCTATAGTATCATGTCATCTGCAAATAATGACAATTTTACTTCTTTACCAATTTAAATATTTCTTTCATTTTCTTGTCTGATTATTGTGGCCAGGACTTACAGTACAAATGGCAAGAGTAGACATCTTTTTTCTTGACCTCAGAGGAAGAGCTTTCAGCTCTTTACCATTAAGTATGACGTTAGCTCTGTGTTTGTCATATATAGTCTTTATTATGTTGAGGTATGTTTCCTTTATACCCACTTTGTTAAGTTTTTATCATGAATGGCTGTTGAATTCTGTCTAATACTCTTCTGCATCTATTGAGATGTTCATATGATTTTTATCCTTCATTCTGTTAACTTATTTAGCATGATGATTGATTTCTGGATATTAAACCATTTTTGCACATCTGGAATAAATCCCACTTTTCACAGTGAATGATCCTTTTAATGTATTATTGAATTTAGTTTGCTAATATTTTCTTGAAGATTTTTGCATTTATATTCATCAGGGATATTGAATAGTAATTTTCTTTTTTTGTAGTATCTTTGTCTTGTTTTGGTACTGGGGAAATTCTCCTCTTCAGTTTTTTGGAATATTTTGAGAAGGATAGGTAATAACTTTTCTTTAAATGTTGGTAGAATTCACTTGCAAAGTTGTCCGGTCTAAGACTTTTGTTTGTTTGAAGTTTTTGAGCACTGATTCAATTTTGCTACTAGTAATCAGGTCTGTTCAGATTTTCCATTCCTTCTTGATTCAGTTTGGAAATTTTTATGTTTTAGGAATTTGTTATTTTCTTCTAGGTTGTCCAGTTCATTGGCATATTATTTTTTTGTAGCAGTCTCTTAAAATCTTCTGTATTGCTGTGGTGGTGCTTGTAACTACTTTTTGTGTTTTATTTATTTGAGTCCTTTTTCTTTATTTCTTGACTAGCCTTGCTAAAGGCTTATCAGTTTTGTCTTTTCAAAGAACCAGATCTTAGTTTATTTTTTATTTTTTAAATCTTTATTTTATTTATTTGTGTCTCATCTTTATTATTTTTTTAACTAACTTTGGGCTTCATTTGTTCTTCTACTTCTTTTGGTTGTAAGTTTAGATATTTGTTTGAGATATTTATTTATTTATTTTTGTCGCCATGTATTTTTTAATTTCCTCTTTGACTTCTTTGTTGACTTGTTGTTTAGGAGCATGTTGTTTACATTCTAAGTGTTTGTTTTTTCCAAAACTTTTTCCTTGGAATTGATTTCTGTTTTCATATCTAGCTGTGGTCAGAAAAGATATATGATTACAATATATTAAAAATTAATTTTTTCATTCAAATATAATTAATATACAGTGTTATATTAGTTTTAGGTATACAATATAATGATTCAACAATTCTATACATTATTGAGTGAACATTATGATAAATTTACTCTTAATCCCTTTCACAAATATCACCCATACCTGAAACCACCAGCTTATTCTCTGTATTTAAGAGTCTTGAGGTTTGTCTCTTTTAGTTTGTTTTGTTTCTTTTTTTTTCCCAGTGTTCCAAGATTCATTTTTTGTGCACCACACCCAGTGCTCCATGCAATACATGCCCTCCTTAATATCCCCCACCAGGCTTGCCTATCCTTGCACCCCCACTCCCCTCCAAAACCCTCAGTTTGTTTCTCATAGTCTACAGTCTCATGCTTTGTCTGTGTTCCCCCCAGTTCACATTTCCTTTCCTTCTCCTAATGTCCTCCATGTTATTCCTTGTGCTCCACAAGTAAGTGAAACCATATGATAATTGACTTTCTCTGCTTGACTAATTTCACTCAGCGTAATCTCCTCCAGTCCCATCCATGTTGATATAAAAGTTGGGTATTCATCCTTTCTGATGGAGTCATAGTACTCCATTGTATATATGGACCATATCTTCTTTATCCATTCATCTTTTGAAGGGCAGCTTGGCTCTTTCCCCAGTTTGGCGATTGTAGCCATTGCTGCTGTGACCATTGGGGTACATATGGCCCTTCTTTTCACTACATCTGTATCTTTCAGGTAGATACCCAGTAGTGCAATTACAGGGTTATAGGGTAATTCTATTTTTAAACTTTTGAGGAATCTCCACACTGTTTTCCAAAGTGGCTGCACCAACTTGCATTCCCACCAACAGTGTAAGAGGGTTCCCCTTTCTCCACATCCTCTCCAACACATGTTGTTTCCTGTCCTGTTATTGGGGCCATTCTAACTGGTGTAAGGTGGTATCTCAATGTGGTTTTGATTTCAGTTTCCCTAATGACTAATGATGATGAACATTTTTTCATGTGTCTGTTAGCCATTTGTTGTCTTCTTTGGAGAAGTGTCTGTTCATGTCTTCTGCCCATTTTTTGACATGATTACCTGTTTTTTGGGTGTTGAGTTTGAGGAGTTCTTTATAGATCTTGGATATCAGCCCTTTGTCTGTGGTGTCATTTGTGAATATTTTCTCCTGTTCTGTGGGTTGCCTCTTTGTTTTGTTGACTTTTTCCTTTGCTGTGCAGAAGCTTTTGATCTTGATGAAGTCCCAAAAGTTCATTTTTTGCTTTTGTTTTCTTTGCCTTTGGAGACATGTCTTGAAAGAAGTTGCTGTGGCCAGTGTCAAAGAGGTTACTGCCTATGTTCTCCTCTAGGATTTTGATAGATTCCTGCCTCACATTGAAGTCTTTCATCCATTTCGAGTTTATCTTTGTGTATGGTGTAAGAGAATGGTCAAATTTCATTCTTCTATACATAGCTGTCCAATTTTACCAGCACAATTTGTTGAAGAGACTGTCTTTTTTCTACTGGATATTTTTTCCTGCTTTGTCAAAGATTAGTTGACCATAGAGTTGAAGATCCATACCTGGGCTCTCTATTCTGTTCCACTGGTCTATGTCTCTGTTTTTGTGCAAGTACCATGCTGTCTTAGTGATCATAGCTTTGTAATATAGCTTGAAATCAGATAATGTGATGTCCTCAGTTTTTTCTTGTTCAACATTTCCTTGGCAATTTGGGATCCTTTCTGGTTCCATACAATTTTAGTATTATTTGTTCCAGCACTCTGAAAAATGCTTGTGGAATTTTGATCGGGATGGCATTGAAAGTATAGATTGTTCTGGGCAGTATAGACATTTTAACAACCTTTATTTTTCTGATCCATGAGCATGGAATGCTTTTCTATCTTTTTGTGTCTTCTTCAATTTCTTTCATGACTGTTCTGTAGTTCCTCAAGGACAGATCCTTTACCTCTTTGGTTAGGGTTATTCCAAGGTATCTTATGGTTCTTCGTGCTATAGTAAATAGAATAGATTGTCTAATTTCCCTTTCTATATTTTCATTGTGAGTGTATAAGAAAGCCACTGATTTCTGTGCATTGATTTTGTATCCTGCAACATTACTGAATTGCTGTATGAGTTCTGGTAGTTTGGGTGTGGAGTCTTTTTGGGTTTTCCAAATACAGTATTATGTCATCTGCGAAGAGAGAGAGTTTGACTTCTTCTTTGCCAATTTGAATACCTTTTATTTCTTTTTGTTGTCTGATTGCTGTTGCTAGGACTTCAGTACTATGTTGAACAACAGTAGAGCGAGTGGGTATCCTTGTCGTGTTCCTGATCTCAATGGGAAGGCTGTCAGTTTTCCCCCATTGATAATGATATTTGCCATGGGTTCTTCATGGGTAGATTTTATGAAGTTGAGGAATGTTCCCTCTGTCCCTATACTCTGAACAGTTTTAATCAGGAACGATGCTGTATCTTGTCAAGTGCTTTCTCTGCATCAGTTGAGAGGACCATGTGGTTCGTTTCTCTTCTCTTATTGATTTGTTCTATCACACTGATTTGCAAATGTTGAACCATACTTGCATCCCAGGGATAAATCCCACCTGGTCATAGTGGATAATCTTTTTAATGTACTGTTGGATCCCGTTAGCTAGGATATTATTGAGGATATTGGGATCCATATTCATCAGGGTATTGGTCTGAAATTCTCCTGTTTGATCGAGTCTTCCCCTGGTTTAGGGATCAAGGAAATGCTGGCTTCATAGAAAGAGTCTGGAAGTTTCCTTCTGTTTCTGTTTTTTGAAACAGCTTCAGGAGAATAGGTATTATTTCTTCTTTGAATGTTTGGTAGAATTTCCCAGGGAATCCATCAGGTCCTAGACTCTTATTTTTTGAGAGGTTTTTGATCACTGCTTCAATCTCATTACTAGATATTCACTGTTCAGATTGTCGGTTCCTTCCTGTTTCAGTCTTGGAAGTTTATAGGTTTCTAGGAATGCATCCATTTCATCTAGGTTTCTTAACTTATTGGCATATTACTGTTGATAATAATTTCTGATGATTCTATTTCCTTAGTGTTAGTCGTGTTCTGTCCCTTTTCATTCATAATTTTATAATATTTTTATAATTTATTAATTTCTCTTTTCTTTTCGATTATTTTGGCCAGGGGTTTATTGATCTTATTAATTCCTTCAAAGAACCAGCTTCTAGTTTTGTTGATGTGTTCTACTGTATCTCTAGTTTCTAACTCATTGATCTCTGCTCTAATCTTAATTATTTCCCTTCTTATCATGGGGTAGGCTTAATTTGTTGTTGATTCTCCAGTTCTTTAAGGTATAAAGAGAGTTGGTATATTCAGGATTTTTCTATTTTTTTTAGAGTGAGGCTGGAATGGCTATGTATTTCCCCCTTTGGACCGCCTTTGCTGTATCCCATAGGTTTTGATGTGTCTTCATTCTCATTGGTTTCCATGAATTGTTTAAATTCTTCTTTGATTACCTAGTTGGTCCAAACATTCTTGAGCATGATGGTCTTTAGCTTCCAAATGTTTGAATTCCTTCCAAACTTTTTCTTGTGGTTAAGTTCCAGTTTCAAAACATTTTGGTCTGAGAATAAGCAGGGAATAATCTGTCTTTTGGTATTGGTTGAGCCCTGATTTGTGACTCAGTATGTGGACTCCAGTATTCTGGAGAAAGCTCTATGTGCGCTTGAGAAGAACGAGTATTCTGTTGTTCTCGGGTGAAATGTTCTATATATGTCTATATATAAAAAAAATGAAACAAACAAAACAAACTAAAAGAGACAAACCTCAAGACTCTTAAATACAGAGAATAGACATATATGTTCTATATATGTCTATAAAAAAAGAGAGAGAAAAAGAGAAAAGAAAAGAAAAAAACCCAGCCAAAATGAGCCTCAGAAGTAAGATTTATAAGGTACATTTATAAGGTATATACTATCTGGTCCAATGTGTCATTCAAAGCTCTTGTTTCTTTGTTGATTTTCTGCTTGATGATCTGTCTATTGCTGAGAGTGGTGTGTTAAGATCCCGTACAATTAATGTATTCATATTAATATGAATTTTTGTTTTGATTAACAGTTGGCTTATGTAGTTCACTGCTCCCATGTTGGGGGCATAAATATTGACAATTGTTAGATCTTCTTGATGGATAGACCCTTTAAAAATGATGTAGTGTCCTTCTGTATCTCTGACTACAGTCTTCAGCTTAAAATCTAATTTATCTGATATGAGAATCGCTACCTCAGCTTTCTTTTGAGGCCCATTGGCGTGAAAGATGGTTCTCCATCCCTTCACTTTCAGTCTGGATGTAACTAGGTTCCAAATGTGTCTCTTGAAGATAGCATATGGAAGGGTCCTGTCGTTTTATACAGTCTGCAACCTATGCCGTTTTATAGGAGCATTTAGGCTATTCACATTGAGAGTGATTATTGAAAGATACATTTTCATTGACATCATGTTGCTTATGAAGTCCTTGTTTCTATAGATTGTCTCTGTATATTTCTGTTCTATGTCACTCTTGGGTTCTTTCTTCTTTTACAGAACCCCCTTAATATTTCTTGTAGAGCCAGCTATATAATCTTTCTTGTAGTGCCAGTCACATTATCTTTTAAACCTTGCCGGTCTTAGAGGCTCTTTATTTCTCCATCCATTCTGAATGTCAGCCTTTGCTGCATGTTGTTCTCATTTAGTGCCCTGAATATGTCTTGCCAGCCCTTTTTTGCTTGCCAAGTTTCTGTGGACAGGTCTGATGTTTATTCAGATGGTCCTTCCTCTGTACATAAGGAATCTCTTCCCGCAACTGTCCTTAACACCTCCTCTCTGAATTTATGATTTGTGTATTTCACAATTAAGTCTGGAGGTATTTCTAGACTTGTTGATGTTGGCGGTATCCTCTCTGCCTCTAGGACGTGAACACTTGTTCCATTCCCCAGATTAGGGAAATTTTTATCCAGAATTTGTTCAACTATATCTTCTAGTCTTCTTTCTCCACCTCCTCAGGGATCCCAGTAATTCTGACATTGGAACATTTCATGGTGTCAGTTTTTCCCTAATTATGTTTTCGTGGCATCTAAGATGTTTGTTCTTGGCATCCTCCTGATCCTCCTTTTCTATCAGCTTGTCTTCTAGATCACTAATTTGATCTTCTGCCCCGTTTACCCTAGTTGTTAGAGTACTTAGATTAGATTGGATCTCATTGATAGCATATTTAAGTACTAGAGATCAGCCCTCACTTCTGCCCTTAGAGATTCTATGTTGCCACTAACAGTCTTCTCCAACCTAGCCATTGCCTGGATAATTGCTACCCTGAATTCCATTTCTGACACATTTTTTATGTCCATATCCAGTAGTTCTGTGGCAGAGGTCACAGCCTCTGAATTTTTCCTCTGTTGGGTGTTCCTCCTCCTAGTCATTTTGGTGAGAGTTGGTTGAGGGGATGTATAGCTGAATATATCAACCACAGTACAGTCAAGGTGCACCTTAGAAAGCTTCAGAGCAATTGAAGTCACCACCAAAAAGAAAAAGAAGAAAAAAAGAGAAAAGAAAAGAAAAAAACTCAGCCAAAATGAGCCCCAGAAGTAAGATTTATAAGGCACATACAAAAATGAACAAACAAAAAGACCAACAAAAGTAAAAAAAAAAAGAAAGAAAGAAAGAAAGGGGAAAAAAAAGAAAAGAAAGAAAAATTCAGCCAAAATGAACCCCAAGAATAAGATTTATATAGTGCAAAAACAAATACATAGAAACACTGACAGAAGAATAAGATGGGAAGGTGGTTATATACCTTGTTGTGGGCACAAAGGTTATTTCAGTTCTTTCTCAGTGTATCTTGTTATCTTTGTTAAAGAACTCAACTTTCCAGAGATATAGAGAAATTAAAGCTGGTTTATATAGAGGAGTAGTATTGAATAGGAAAAAAGGACTACCTTGAAGCTTATATCTATATATATATACTTAAAAAAAAAAAAAAGAAAGAAAGGTATATGTATGAAAAAAGTTCAAATTAAAAACTTATCATGGAATATGTTGTATTTACATATCTAGTTGTAATGGTAAGTAGGTTAAAAAAATAATAAGAATAATGAGAACAAATTTAAAAGAATGTTTTGTTTCTTAAATCATGTGGTATTTGTCTTTCTCTGACTTATTTCACTTATTATATCCTCTAGATCCATCTCTATTGTTACAAGTGGCAAGATTTCATTCTTTTTTATGGCTGGTAGCATTTTATTATATACATATATATCAGATATTTATTCATCTGTTGATGGGCCCTTAGGTTGCTTCCTTATGGTGAAATGAACACAATGCATGTATCTTTTCAAATTAGTGTTTTTGTTTTCTTTGAGTAAATGCCCATATAAATGAATTATATGGTAATTCCATTCTAAATTTTTTATGTCTTATATCTCATATCTCTTTATGTTCAATTGTCCAGCATATAGTACATCATAAGTTTGATGTAGTGTTCAGTGATTCATTAGTTGCATATAACACCCAGTGCTTGTCATAACATGTGCCCTACATTCTTAATTTTTTGAGGAACCTTCATACTGTTTTCCACACTAGCTGTACCAGCTTGCATTTCCCCAACAGTGCACAAGGGGTCTTTTTGCTCTATATCCTCTCGAATACTTGTTACTTCTTTTTTTTTTTTTCTATTTCAGTCATTCTGACAGGTGTAAGGTGATATCTTATTGTGGTTTTAATTTGCATTTCCCTGATGATGAGTGATGTTGAGCATCTTTTCATGTGTTTGTTGGCCATGTGTATGTCTTTAGAAAAATGTCTATTGAGATTCTCTCCCCATTTTTAAATTGGATTGTTTAGTTTTTTGGTATTGAATTCTATAAATTCTTTATTTATCTATTTTGGATGTTAACCATTTATTGGATATATCATTTATAAATACCATCTCCCATTCAGTAGGTGGTCTTTTAGTTTTGTTGACTGTTCCCTTCTCTGTGCAAAAGCTTTTTATTTTGGTGTTGTCCCAGCAGTTTCATTTTACTTTTGTTTCCCTTGCCAAAAGAGACATATCTAGAAAACTGTTTCTATGACTGATGTCCAAGAAATTACTGCCTATGTTTTTTTTTCCCCCCTAGGATTTTTATAGTTTTTGGTCTCACATTTAGGCCTTTAACCTATTTTCAGTTTTTTTGTGTGTGTGGTGTAAGAATGTGGTCTAGTTAGTTTCATCTTTTGCATGTAGCTCTCTAGTTTTCCCAGCACCATTTGTTGAAGAGATTGTCTTTTTTCCATTGCATATTCTTATCTCCTTTGTTATAGACTAATTTACCTGATAAACATGGGTTTATTCTGTTCTGTTAATCTATGTGTATGTTTTGGTGCCAGTACTATACCGTTTTCCTTTATTATAACTGTGTAGTATGTCTTGAAATCTGAAATTATGATACCTCCAGTTTTGTTCTTCTTCAAGACTGCTTTGGCTATTTGAAATCGTTGTGGCTTCATACAAATTTTAGGATTATTTGTTCTAGTTCTTTAAAAATGCTATTTATATTTTGATAGGGATTGCTTTGAATCTGTAGATGGCTTTGAGTACTATGGACATTTAAACAATATTAATTCTTCCAAGCCTTGAGCATGGAATAGCTTTCCACATGTTGTTTCATGTTCAGTTTCTTTCATCAGTGTTTTATAGTTTTAGTTGTTCAGGTCTTTCACTTCCTTTGTTAAGTTTATTTCTAAGTTTTTTATTCATTTTGGTGCAATTGTAAATGGGATTTTTTTTTTCTTCCTAAATTTTTTTTTCTTTTTTTATAATTTTATTTTTTATAAACATATATATATATATTTTTTCCCCCAGGGGTACAGGTCTGTGAATCTCCACGTTTACACACTTCACAGCACTCACCATAGCACATACCCTACCCAGTGTCCATAACCCCCCCCTCCCAGCCCCCCTCTGCCCAGCAACCCTCAGTTTGTTTTGTGAGATTAAGAGTCACTTATGGTTTGTCTCCCTCCCAATCCCAACTTGTTTCATTTACTCTTCTCCTACCACATTAACCCCCCATGTTGCATCTCCTCTCCCTCATATCAGGGAGATCATATGATAGTTGTCTTTCTCTGATTGACTTATTTCGCTAAGCATGATACCCTCTAGTTCCATCCACGTCGTCGCAAATGGCAAGATTTCATTTCTTTTGATGGCTGCATAGTATTCCATTGTATATATATACCACATCTTCTTTATCCATTCGTCTGTTGATGGACATCTAGGTTCTTTCCATAGTTTGGCTATTGTAGACATTGCTGCTATAAACATTCGGGTGCACGTGCCCCTTCGGATCACTACGTTTGTATCTTTAGGGTAAATACCCAGCAGTGCAATTGCTGGGTCATAGGGTAGTTCTATTTTCAACATTTTGAGGAACCTCCATGCTGTTTTCCAGAGTGGTTGCACCAGCTTGCATTCCCACCAACAGTGTAGGAGGGTTCCCCTCTCTCCGCATCCTCACCAGCATCTGTCATTTCCGGACTTGTTAATTTTAGCCATTCTGACTGGTGTGAGGTGGTATCTCATTGTGGTTTTGATTTGTATTTCCCTGATGCCGAGTGATGTGGAGCACTTTTTCATGTGTCTGTTGGCCATCTGGATGTCTTCTTTGTAGAAATGTCTGTTCATGTCTTCTGCCCATTTCTTGATTGGATTATTTGTTCTTTGGGTGTTGAGTTTGCTAAGTTCTTTATAGATTTTGGACACTAGCCCTTTATCTGATATGTCGTTTGCAAATATCTTCTCCCATTCTGTCAGTTGTCTTTTGGTTTTGTGAACTGTTTCCTTTGCTGTGCAAAAGCTTTTGATCTTGATAAAATCCCAATAGTTCATTTTTGCCCTTGCTTCCCTTGCCTTTGGCGATGTTCCTAGGAAGATGTTGCTGCGGCTGAGGTCGAAGAGGTTGCTGCCTGTGTTCTCCTCAAGGATGTTGATGGATTCCTTTCTCACATTGAGGTCCTTCATCCATTTTGAGTCTATTTTCGTGTGTGGTGTAAGGAAATGATCCAATTTCATTTTTCTGCATGTGGCTGTCCAATTTTCCCAACACCATTTATTGAAGAGGCTGTCTTTTTTCCATTGGACATTCTTTCCTGCTTTGTCGAAGATTAGTTGACCATAGAGTTGAGGGTCTATTTCTGGGCTCTCTATTCTGTTCCATTGATCTATGTGTCTGTTTTTGTGCCAGTACCATGCTGTCTTGATGATGACAGCTTTGTAATAGAGTTTGAAGTCCGGAATTGTGATGCCACCAACTCTGGCTTTCTTTTTCAATATTCCTTTGGCTATTCGCGGTCTTTTCTGGTTCCATATAAATTTTAGTATTATTTGTTCCATTTCTTTGAAAAAAATGGATGGTACTTTGATAGGAATTGCATTAAATGTGTAGATTGCTTTAGGTAGCATAGACATTTTCACAATATTTATTCTTCCAATCCAGGAGCATGGAACATTTTTCCATTTCTTTGTGTCTTCCTCAATTTCTTTCATGAGTACTTTATAGTTTTCTGTGTATAGATTCTTAGTCTCTTTGGTTAGGTTTATTCCTAGGTATCTTATAGTTTTGGGTGCAATTGTAAATGGGATGGACTCCTTAATTTCTCTTTCTTCTGTCTTGTTGGTGTAGAGAAATGCGACTGATTTCTGTGCATTGATTTTATATCCTGACACATTACTGAATTCCTGTACAAGGTCTAGCAGTTTTGGAGTGGAGTCTTTTGGGTTTTCCACATATAGTATCATATCATCTGCGAAGAGTGATAGTTTGACTTCTTCTTTGCCAATTTGGATGCCTTTAATTTCTTTTTGTTGTCTGATTGCTGAGGCTAGGACTTCTAGTACTATGTTGAATAGCATTTGTGATAATGGACATCCCTGCCGTGTTCCTGACCTTAGCGGAAAAGCTTTCAGTTTTTCTCCATTGAGAATGATATTTGCGATGGGTTTTTCATAGATGGCTTTGATAATATTGAGGTATGTGCCCTCTATCCCTACACTTTGAAGAGTTTTGATCAGGAAGGGATGCTGTACTTTGTCAAATGCTTTTTCAGCATCTATGGAGAGTATCATATGGTTCCTGTTTTTTCTTTTATTAATGTGTTGTATCACATTGATTGATTTGCGGATGTTGAACCAACCTTGCAGCCCTGGAATAAATCCCACTTGGTCGTGGTGAATAATCCTTTTAATG